>NC_133326.1:393998624-394004536 GCF_042186555.1 Aquarana catesbeiana
TAGTGTATTTTGCACTGACCGGGTGCTTAATCATAACCAATCGCAGTGATTAAGCCCCTGGATGGTGCAAAACAAATTATCCATCTTCTGTCCCCCACTGCTTTGTGATGTCCATTTTGTGTACTTCTTAGTAAAGGATATGAAGAGTGCAGACTTATTTGTAGTCTAAATTTCTCTTCAAAGTTTACTACAAAAGCATTGAAATAAAACTCTTCTCCTCTTATTTTATATGATAGCAAAAGCTTGTCTGCCAGTCTTCTATTATAAGCAAACATCAGATGTTGTGAGCTGTTAGAAACCAACTGAAACATTACTTTGGGCTAGGTTCACACCTATGCAGGTTGCGGATGTTTTCCTTGGGCATTTTGCAATTTTTTCACACACGTTTTGTAAGCATTTTTATTGCATTTGTTTTATTGCTTTTCTTTTTCTTTTTTGTTAAGGGAGGTGTCTGTTGTAATGTGAAAAAAACCAGCATAAAACTTAGTGGAAACACATAAAAAACTCAAGCACTGCATTTTTGATGTGTATATGCTGGGCTTCCATTGAAGTCCATAGAACCAAAATGCAACCTGCTGCAGGCAAAAAAGTCCCTGACTCTTTACAAAAAACGCACCGGTTGAAAATGCACAGATTTGAATGGGACTCATATGAAATCATGTTAAATGGACTGTAGTGCATTTCTGCAAGACTGAAAATGCTCTGCAAACCACAATTAGGCTGCTCATTCAAAATGAATGGCCTATAATAAACCTCAATGCCCAAAAAGTTCAGTTCTGCTGCATTTTTTGCAGCATATCGCAATGCATGAAGAGAAGTTGGAGTACAATAACCAATGTATTGTTGTCAGTGGCAGTAATAATAACCCCAAGCATTGGTATCAGTGAATGCAATATTAATCCCCTTAATTGGTGTCAGGGGATGCTATAATAGTCCCCATCATTGGTTTCAGTGTGTGCAATAATAACCCTTATCATTGGTGTCAGTGAGTGCAATAATAACTCTTAATAATGGCATCAGTGGCCGCAATAACAAATCTATTCATTGGTGTTAATGAGTCAATAAAAACCCTCAAACTTTGTGTCAGTGGGCACAATAATAATCGCCCATCGTTGCTATCAGTGGACACAATATTACTCACTTCATTGATGTTACTGGCAAAAAAAGTAAACCCCAACACTGCTGTCAGTGGATGCAATAATAATCTTCAATCATTGGTATCCGTGGACCCAATATCAGCCTCCTATTATTGGTGTCAGTAGTAGTAATAATAACTCCAGAACTGTTGTCAGTGAGTGCAATAATTTGCAGCATTGTTGTCAGTGACAACAATAATAACCCCCAACACTGGTGCCCAATGAGTGCAATAATACCCCCCAACATTGGTGTCAACGGATGCAATAATAACCCCCGACATTGCTGCCAGTGGATAAAATAATAACTCCCAACACTGGCATTAGTGGATGCAAAAATACTCCCTAGCACTAATGTCAGTACTCCCCCTCCCTTTGGACTAGATTTAGTGTAATAATACTTTAGGAAAAGTTTCTGGCACTTCAGAGATAACTCAATATAATTACAGCAAAGTCAGATACCCATGAATAACAAGTGAGCGATCAAGCAGCTGATGTGTATTACTGTATCAGTACATCATTTACTTTGCTTTGTAATGAAATGAATGGCATTCATTTGAAGCTTTCTCTTTGTACTATCCCCATGTGGTTCAGTGTATTCAATGTGCAATGATATTTATTATCTTGACAGAAAAGGATGCACTTACGAAATAACAGATTCTAACTGTTACATAAATCCCAAAGGATTTAGGCAAAAATGCTTTGAATATTCAACTTCACGTGTAAAATAATAGTAAAGTCCATAGTAACAGGCAGTGTGTAAATATATACAATTCATTATTTGGATAAAAATAGGTTAACTATTTGAATTTTAAAGTTGATATTGATCTCCAGGGGCATTGCAAAGATTGTAAAGGTTCTAGGGCACCACGGAGCACTGCAAGTGGAAGCACGTGTAGCATACCATGGTGAATAGTGGATGTGGCCACACTAAGCTTACAGTGTGAGGATCTTAAAGAGGAAGTAAAGTCTTACTTTTTAATTGTACCTACAGATACCTATAGTAAGGCTTACCTGTATGTACTGCAAATATCTCCTAAACTAGCACCGTTTAGGAGATATTTACTATATACGCTGCCGCCGATGCCATTGGTGCATGCACACTGAAGGAACGGCCCGCTCGTGCCATTTCTTCAAGACACATGCCGTGACTGAGGCTCAATCATAGCGCCAAAGCCCGCGAACCCAGAAGTAACTCTGGGAAAGATGTCAGCTGTGGGAGCGGAGTTAGGGCAGAACTGGAGGGTATCGTTCTAAGGTAAGTACTTCATAATGAGCTAGTATGCGATGAATACTAGCTCTTTATGCCTTTGACTTGCAGGTTTTCTTTTTTTTTGTACATTTTTTTCAGAGGTTTACAACCTCTTTAAATGTGTATAGTAAACTGGGACATGAGTCTCACTGAACACACAACACAGATATGCCATAGTCCTTGTACCTACAAAATTTGCTTTAAAGAGACCCTGTCACCAATTCAAGGGTTTTTTATTTTATTTAGCATAATGCATAATAAATAAATGTGTGATATATTTAATTAATTGATTTTCCCTTATCTATAAACTTTGCAAAATTAAAAAGAAACAGACATTTTTGGCAGTGTCAGATCCTACAGTTCTTGCGTCATGCTGACAGGGCTTGACCTGCTTGCTGATAATGAGAATTTACTTAATTCATACTATCAGTGTGCAATATTGCACGGAGTCTCTCCAGAGCTGTATGCAAGCAAAGAGACTTGGGAGCGAGAAGTGGGTTTTTGTAGGTTAAAGAGCGATATTAAATATACAAAAATTCTTTGAATATTATTCTTAGGAGGCCTTAATCATGAAGTTGTGGATGCAGTAGGATGTACTCCTTTAAAAGTGAAATTTTGCGTTTACAAAATAGTGATGAGCAAATGTGCCTGGGTTCAAATCACTGGCCATTCATTGAACTCATTGTAAATTCTGGAAATTGAAAACTTTAATCTAAAACCCATTGAAGACAATTGGGGATGAATCTTGAAAATCAATATTGTCTTTGCAAGGCTAATAGGCAAAGAATTTTCAAAAAGGCAAGATAGCTGACTACTGTTCAGGAGGATATATATAAACGTAAAAACAAAAGGTTTTTAAACTACTATTCAACAGGAAGAGGGCCCTCCTTTGTATGCCTGTTCAAGACTGAGGTTGGAAAAACATCAGTCCTTTCAATTACATGCTTGTAGAGGCCTTTAAGTTGTTTGTTTTGTTGCGCAACAATATGATTCCCACGGACAGCATTAGAAACACTGCATGTTGAGTTCACATAATTTGCATGTGTAATACATTTTTCAACTTTTACATTAGTGGTTGGCTTTAATATAGCAGGAGCAAAAGTACAGCAGTCTTATGCCCTGTACACACGGTCGGATTTTCCGACGGAAAATGTGTGATAGGACCTTGTTGTTGGAAATTCCGACTGTGTGTGGGCTCCATCACATTTTCCATCGGAATTTCCGACACACAAAGTTTGAGAGCTTGCTATAAAATTTTCCGACAACAAAATCTGATGTTGGAAATTCCGATCGCGTGTACACAAATCTGACGCACAAAGTGCCACGCATGCTCAGAATAAATTAAGAGACGAAAGCTATTGGCAACTGCCCCGTTTATAGTCCCGATGTACGTGTTTTACGTTACCGCGTTTAGAACGATCAGATTTTTCGACAACTTTGTGTGACCGTGTGTATGCAAGACAAGTTTGAGCCAACATCCGTTGGAAAAAATCCATGGATTTTGTGGTCGGAATGTCCGATCAATGTCCGACCGTGTGTACAGGGCAATATACATTTACATAAATTACATATATTGTTTAAATGTATTTTTTTTAGATAATTGTAGATGTGAAACCTATTTTTTTTTTAAATCTGCAGTAACAGGCATGAATTGACCAGTGGTAGACAAAACATGTATAAAAGCTTTAGGTAATTGTCCTCAAAAAAGTAAAGCTTAGAAAGCTCAGCAATTAGTATAGTATTTGCTCCTATTTATTGCACTGTATTTTCTTAAAAGCTTAACCACTTGCTGACCACCTTATAGCACTTTTACTGCAATTTTACTGCTACAGGGCAGCAGCTGTGGACAGAATCAAGTATGAAACAAGCTGATCTGGGGGTCCCGGGGACTCAATGTCCTCCAGCACCCTCCTGATCGTTCACAGAACATGGAGAACTGAGATATGCCTATGTAAGCAAAGCATATCTCAGTTCTGACAGGGGGGAAGGGACAATCCTGCGTCTCTCTGCAAAGCAGAGACTAGAACCAATCTCTTCCCCTAATGAAAGCACCACACTGTGTACAGAAAAACACTGGCTAGGCACAGAGTTAACCATTTGATCACCTTAGATGTTTAACCCCTTCCCAGCTAGTGTTATTAGTACAGTGACAGTGCATATTTTTAGCACTGATCACTGTATTAGTGTCACTGGTTCCCCCAATGTGTCAAAAGTGTCAGTTAGTGTCCGATAGTCCGACACCATATCGCAGTCCCGCTATAAGTCGCTGATTGCTAATATTACTAGTATAAAAAAGAAATAAATACAAATTCCATAAATATATCCCATAGTTTGTACCTTTTCAAAAACCAATCAGTGTACACTTATTGGGATTCTTGTTTTACCAAAAATAGCAGCAGGATACATATTGGCCTAAATTTATGAGGAAATGAGAGTTAAAAAAAAAAAAAATTGGGTATGTTTTATAGCAGAAAGTAAAAAATATTGTTTTTTTGTTTTTTTTTTAATTGTAGGTCTTTTTTGTTTATAGCACAAAGAAAAAAAATGCAGTGGTGACCAAATACCACCAAAAGGAAGCACTATTTGTGAGAAAAAAAATAACATAAATTATATTTTGGTACAGTGTTGCACAACCATGCAATTGTCAATTAAAGTAACGCAGTGCCATGTCGCAAAAAAAGGCCTGATCGTGAAGGGGGGATAAGTGGTAAATAAAATGTCACAGGACCAAGATATTTCAAAACCACAAACCCACATTCCCTCTTTCATTCCTTTATTCCAGTTATTCCAAAAATATTTAAAATATTGACTTCAGGTGGGTATTTGGTTGAAAGTAATTGAACATTACCACCTGAGCATTTGAACAGGCAGCAAATCAAAAGAGCTGTGATGTGTAGGCTTTATTTAACGTATAAGCTGTCAACAGCACTGATGTGATGTGCAGCCTCTTAGCCATGGTAAAAGTACTAGATATTTGGGTAGCACATACACAAAGAAACACATGAATATGCACAAAAAGAACTGGGTGAAAGCAGTATCTAATTTAGAAAAGTTGGCAGCAAAAAAGCTGAACAAAACAAGGTTCCAAGAAGAAAAGGCCAAAGGGGGTAACCCCTTCATGATCTGTGAACTACCTGAAAACCAGAATAAGTTGCAGGTCCTGCCCTTTTTGCACTGACCACCTGCTGATGAGGACCCCAAGGCAGCCACTTCTTCCCCAACAACATGACTCTACCCGCACTTCTCTTCATTCTTCACTTTATCTTCCCTTCAAAAAAATCACTAGGTACTAGTCCTGCAGCACATGTCATATCAGAGAGGGCCTTTACCACAGCAGGGGAATGTGTGACCGAGAAGCTGCATTTTAACCTGGGGTGAAGGTGTGCGGTGTTTTGGCTGTAAGTCTTTTTAAAGTTTTTTTCAGGGGTGGTTTTCAAAGGCTGCAGTGAGGTGTTTGGACAATTAAGCACTGAGCATTCACCAACAAATAAATTATGCTGCCTAATTACCGTAACTCCATTGATTCT
>NC_133326.1:394305036-394385036 GCF_042186555.1 Aquarana catesbeiana
AACAAGCAAGCATTGCTTGAGTTCTTTTGAGGAGACTGATTGCAGCTTCATTTGTGGGTAGTGATTTCAAGCAATCGTCTACATAGAAATCCTTGTCCACAAACTGTCTGACATCTGACCCATACTCTGACTCTCTCACTCTAGCAGAATATCTGAGGCCACATATAGCAACTGCAGGGGAAGGACTGTTGCCAAATATGTGCACCCTCGTGCGGTATTCTGTGATGTCTCCAGAGGGGTTGTTGTCCCTGAACCAGAGAAACCTCAGAAAGTTATGCTGTTCTTCTTTAACAAGAAAGCAATAGAACATTTGCTGTATGTCTTCCATGAATGCGACTGAATCTTTGCGAAAGCGAAGAAGTACTCCTAATGGTCTGTTGTTAAGGTCTGGGCCAGAGAGAAGGAGATCATTTAGAAAGACACCCTCATGTTTGGCGCTGGAATTGAACACCACTCTAATCTGTCCTGGCTTCTTAGGGTGATAGATCCCAAATATAGGTAAGTACCAGCATTCCTCTGAGCCTTTGAGGTTTGGGGCCATCTCAGCATGACCATTCTAGAATATTTTCTCCATGAAGGAAAATAAATGTTCTTTCATCTCCGGTTTCCTTTGAAGATTGTGTCTTAGGGAAGTGAGACGTTTATATGCTAGTTCTCTATTGTTAGGCAAACGTCATCTTTGTGGTCTAAAGGGAAGAGGTGCAACCCAGCTATTAGTCCTGTCTTTCTCCATACTCCTTTCCATAACTTCTAAGAAGAGCCTATCCTCAATGGACTTTGCTACCTGGTTGTCTTCCTTTGTTCTCCTGAACACTGTGCTTCCTAAATCGCTTTGGTCTTCGTCAAAGGTTTTGCTGTCACAGAGGGGACTTAGGAAGGGAAGAGGTACAGGGTTGTTGTGTGGTAGCTCCTTTATGAGATTTGAGATGTGATTTTGACAGGGTTGGAAAAGAGAAGGACGGCCATTCTCGAGGGTACTAGTGAGCAGGTTATTAACAGATGCAGGTTTGTGTGCATCTCCCTGACAAACATCACCTATAATGACCCACCCGAGATCCAGTTTTTGGGCATATGGGGCATTTTTAGGACCGTTGATCAGTTTTCTTACTTTGTGGACTTGCAAGATATCCCTCCCTAGGAGTAAGATTATTTGAGCCTGATCATCTAGTTCTGGTATGAGATGTGCTATGTGATTCAAGTGAGTCTGGTGAGCTGCTGCGTCTGGTGTGGGAATCTCTGATCTGTTGTCTGGTATCTGGTTGCACTCTATTATGGTCGGTAAGGGTAGGCATGTCTTACCATCCATAGATTCAATTTGTAGGCCGTCAGCTCTTCTCCCCACCTTTTCCACTGTACCTGCACAAGTCCTAAGGGAGTAAGGACTGCTGGGGCCTTTAAGGTTTAGAATGTCAAAAAACATAGATCTAGCTAGTGATTTGTTACTCTGATCATCCAAGATGACGTAGAGCTTGACTGCTTTTTCCCTGCTTCCTTTTAGGTAATCTCTCACGAGACAGATTTTAGAGCAGGATCTGCCACCTGTACTTCCTTTGCAGACTTCAGTGCACTGTGAAGTGATTGCTATGGCATCTGTACTAAAGTCTTTGGTCTCCCCGCCTTGCTCCCTGTCCCTATGAACAGGTGGGAAAGTTCTTGGAGTAGGCCTTGGGTGTAGAGCTGTGTTGTGCTCTGTGCTGTCACATTCTGTATATTTGACACTGACCTTATAGTCCTTGGCGAAATGTGTGGACGAAGAGCAGCACTTGTAACAGATGTTGTTTTCTTTGAGAAAAGCTTTGTGATCTTGGATGGTCTTTGTCCTGAAGGCTCTGCATTCCAGAAGAGGATGTGGCATCTTATGTAGAGGACAGTAGGGTCACTGTCTTGATCCTCTGGCTGAGACTCTGCAAATCTGTGGGAATAAATGTTAGTTTTGTGCACTGCTACTGGAGCACTGAGTTGTTTAGGGCCAGAAGAAGTGGTATAAGACACTGGAAAAATGAAGCTGGGGTCATCTTTCATTCCTGCTTGTCTGTCTACAAAGTCCACAAACTCACTAAAGGGTGGAAAAGGCACATTGTGTTTTCGTTTGTAGTTACAGCCATGAGTAATCCATCTTTCGTGTAACTCATAAGGAAGTTTTTGCGCTAAGGAGTTAATACCTCTAGCAAAGTCAAGATAAGAAAGGCCAGGTAAGTCTCCTTCTGCTTTAGCCACTTGTAACTCCATACACAGGTCACTGAATTCTCTGAGTCTTTGGTAACCTCTGCTAGGTGTTTTTGGGAAGTCTTCTATTCTTTTAAACAGTGTACGCTCTATAGCCTCTGGTGAGTCATAACATCTATCCAGTCTGTTCCAAATGTTTGTAAGGCCTATCTCAGGGTGGTTTATGTTAATGTCTCTGATCCTTTTGGCATGTTCAACAGAATCATTGCCAAATCACTTTACGAGGAGGTCTATCTGGTCCCTGCAGGATAGATCTAGACCTTGAATGGCACTCTGGAAAGAGGATCGCCATGCCCTACAGTGTTGAGGGCGATCACTGAATTTGACAAGTCCTTGGGTAACTAACTCTCTTTTGGCCAGGAACTTGGCAAAGTCTACAGTAGCCTGATTGGCATTGGGGTAGGCTGCTGGTGTATTGTGGGCAGGCATACCTGGTAAAAGTCTCTTCTTTAGGCGCGCTGGGTTCAAACTTGCATAAGGTTGGCAGTTCGTACCGACTCATTGCATACACCTTTGGAGTGAAGACTGGTGTTTGATGCTTGTATGAAGGCTGTTTACCTTGTGGAGTAGAAGGTTTGGTTGGAACTGGAAAGTCTGGAACTCTGTCAGATTTTTCTTGCTTGTACCACTGGGGTCTCAGGTCATCTTGTTGCTGCTTTATTTGATGTGACTCACTGACGTCATGTTTAATTTCTTGTTGTGGGATACTGCTTGGGTCACAGTGCTGGTAGACATAATCTGATGCTCGTTGCAAAGAATCTTGTTGGTCCTCTTCCAGACCCGGTATGCTGCTGCCTAGTCTTGGTTCATCGTAGACGGCTGCTTCTAAAGCTTCTGCTTCTACAATGGTGGTGGCAGCGTCTCTTTCTACTGCCAGCTTCTCCATGTTAGCTTCTAAGATAGCTTGCTGCAATTTCAGAGATGCTTCCTGCTGGGCTAGCTCTTCTTCCAGGCATATTCTTTCCATCTCTCTCTCTTGTTCCATGCGTACTCTTTCTTGCTCCAAACGTACTCTTTCCTTCTCTCTCTCTTGCTCCCGTCTCACCTTTTCTGCATCAAGGCGGGCCTTTTCTTTTTTCATCTGCAACTCTTGGTCTGCGAATACGGCCCTGGCTTTTGCTGCTTCGGCTTTTGAACGGGCGATAGCTGCTGCATTTGCGACAGATGACTTAGATGAGCTTGCTCGTGAACGTGTTTTGCAAGAAGATGTCCCACTGTGAGACATGGCTGCGGGGAAGAGGCTGTCTTGCTGTAATGAGACCATTCTAGTGTCATTGCTGCTTGACAGAGCACGTCTCTGTGTAGTGTGGCTGCTTGCTTCACCTGCTACAGGCCTGTATCTTTAAGGCTTCTGACTGTATGGGTACTGTGTAGCCCCGGGCTGTACAGGCTTCCGAAGTCAGCTTATCTTCCCTTCAGCTTAAAAATGTCACTGTTCTGTCTCTGGGACAGCTAGCTAAACTTTCTTATCCCAATAACTGTAGATACCATATTTCTTTGATCTCAGTTTTATTAAAACAAGCCAGGTGAAACTACAAAATAACAGAAAAAGACTTCAATAAGTACAATATTGCATGCAATACAGCATGCATTGCATAAACAACAATGTACAATACAAGATGTGATAGTAAAAACGTACTTTTTAAGTTCTCTAAGGGGTGATGACGATAGATTGAGAAAGACATGACTTGCTTCCTGCAATGTGTTGAAAGGAATGGTGGATGGTTCACTTCCTGCCAAGATTCTACTCAGAATTCCCTGCTTGCTGACAACTTCCTTATCTACACATACAATAAACAATTAAACAGAACTGCAGCAATACCAAAAAGGAACGCTAGATGGAGCCTGCACACCACATATGATTGTCTTAAGTAAATTACACATTTTGCATGTAAATTTAACAACACAGGTACAAATAACCAATATAAAACATCTGGTAGACAGAACACCCCTGCCTCCTCTTGCTGCTCGGACCTCATGGAAGACCCTGGATCCCCTGCTGGCTCCAAAATGACATGGCTGGTGAGTGGGTTTAAAAAGAACTTACAGGGATGTTTCACAGCCTAGAAAAGTCTATTAAAAAGGAAATCACTGCAGTTAGAGCAGACATGTCACATATACTGGTCAGAATAGAGGAGACAGAGCAGCATCGGGACTCTCATGCAGCGGCCATTAAAGAACTGCAAGAGACTGTCACACAACTAGCCTTTGCTCACCGTGCTTCCCTGTATAAACTCAAAGTTCTCTGGAATCATAATCGCAGGAATAATCTGCGCATCAGGGGGTTACCAGAAGCAACCAGGGATAACGATCTCGAACCAATGATCCGCAGTATCCTTAACACAATACTGGGCAACCCTGTCACTGACCCACTGTGATTCGATCGAGTGCACCATGCTCTGAGGCCCGCAATGTTACATCAGACCAGCCCAGAGATGTTATTTGTTGTCTCCACTATTTTGAAGACAAAAATGCTGTCATGACCAAAATGCGGAGCACCCCTAACATTGACTTTGATGGGGCAGTCATCAACATCTTCCCAGACCTTTCTAAGGAGACCCTAGACTGCCGCAGAGCCCTGAAACCACTTCTCGATCAATTGTGCACTGACAGGATCATGTACAGGTGGGGCTTCCCTGCATGTTAAATTGCTACTGAAAATGGTGGTTTTTTACCCTCCGGTTCCCTGAGGAGCTCTCAACCTTCCTGCAGGATCTTAACTTGCCGCCAGTGCAACTCCTGGAATGGCAAGACCCCACTCCTAGATTCTCAGTCCCTCTAGACCCTCAGTGCTGGAAAACCCCATCAAAAAAGAAACGCACCCCGATTCCAGGCTCCTCCCAAAAACACGGCTGAGAGGAACTCTGACCTACCCAAATTTCCTTTGCTTAACTGAGTGTCTAACACAACTGGGCTTGAAACGCCACTTCTACACTTTTGAGACACTTATGCAGCTTTACCTGAGTCTACGCGATTGACACAGGTTTGACACCATATTGGGTATTACTGCTTTGCCTATCACCCTGTTTGGTTTATTTACAGGTTATTTCATCAAGTTCATTGTGTTCCTATGTTTTCCCCTTTTTTCTTCTTTTTTAACAAGAAACAAAACTAAAAAAAAAAAAAAGAGAGGAAGGAAAATGGGGAAGAAGGGGTAAGGGAAAAGTTTTGTTAGAGCTTATTTTCTTACTAATGTAAGTTTTTTATGCAGGCTGGGTGCTGGCGGGGCACACTGCTCCCACGTATCTATCCAGAAAAATGTCCCCTGCCCCCCTTCTCCTGGGGTTGGCGGCCTACAAAGTACATTATCCAGTCTTTCTTTCAAGATCTGGATGGCTGCTTGCTCTCTCTCTCCCCATAGGGACCACTACAGATTTCTGCATGATTCTAATGCAACTCGCATTTGTTTCTCAGCATATGAATATATTCTCTATATATTCTCTTTTTTTCCTTTCTCTCCTTTCTGGTTTCCCTCTAATCTTTACTCCCCCCTTTCTCCCTCCTTGTTGGCATGCATGGACAAATGAGCTAAAGGGTCGCACTTCACTGTCATAATGGCTGCGCTAACAATTACTTCCTACAGTGTTTGGGGCCTGAATGTTGCCACAAAACGGCACCAAGTTTTACCTGAACTGAAGAAATCCGCATGCTCTATTGCTTTTCTTCAGGAAACACATTTAACCCACTCAACACCGGTTAAATTGACCTTGCCACACTTTCCACAATGGTATTATAGTTTATCTGATACTAATAAAGCCAAAGGCGTAGCCATTGGGTTTAGTGGGAGCGTACCCTTTCGCCTTACAAACATGTTAGCGGATGTTCATGGTCGCTTTCTCTTCCTTAAGGGCTTTCTAGGCAATACCCAGTGCACCCTAGCAAATGTTTATTGTTCTAATCGTAACCAACCTGCCTTTTTCTCCCAAATTCTCACAAATTTATCGCAGTTTGCCAAAGGAATATTCATCCTCGCAGGCGATATAAACATGCCACTTGACCCTGCACTAGACACCTCCCAAGGCCGCTCCAACATTTTGTTCAAACGCTTAGCTTATGTCAAGAAAAGGCTCCCAGACCTTCAGTTACTAGATGTCTGGCGCCTTCTACGTCCCAAAGAAAAAGATTTCTCCCACTTTTCCAAAACGCAACAATCCTACTCCAGAATAGATAATATCTTTCTGGACCACTTTCACCTTCCTCTTCTGCGCTTATCCCACATAGGCATTGAGTCTATATCAGATCATGCACCTGTATCGATGCGTCTGACCGTGCCCACTTTAACACACCGCACTAATAATTGGAAACTCAATGACTCTCTCCTCTCTAACCAAACAGAGGTCTCTATGCTGTCCTCTCACCTGACACAATATTTCAGGGAGAAAAAATCTTTTGAAACTTTTCTCACAATTGTGTGGGAAGCTCATAAAGCTACTATGAGAGGTAGACTTATCGAACTTGGTGCAAAGAAAAAAAGGGAACATGGTCAACCGATTGAACAGGTTTTGCAACAATTAGCTAACCTCGACAAACAACATAAACTCTCATTACATACCAAGCATCTCGAAGCCCTCACACTCAAATGCGAGGAGCTGAAGAACCTCCTTGACTTAGAAACCAAGCGTAAATTCCAACACATATCACAAAAACTCTATGAGTGAGGGAATAAACCAGGGAAACAACTTGCCAGATCCCTTAGAGCTAAGCAGTCTAGGTCATTTATCCCCAAAATTAAATTTCAGACGGGATAGCTTGCGCATGCTACCCCCCACATTGCCAAAGCATTGAGGGAATTTTATGCAGACCTTTACAAGGTTACAAACGGTCTTTCCTCTCTATCTCAAAAAGAGAAACGCAGTCGCATGCTCTCCTATTTGAAAGGGGCTAATCTACCTAAACTGTCTCGATCGGTCCTTACAGAAATGGAAACTGACTTCTCTGTTGAAGAATTCCAAAACGCTTTGAAATCCTCCCCCTCCAGAAAAGCCCCTGGACCAGATGGGTACACCATTTTACACTATAAAACATTTAGTGACATCCTACTTCCCAGCCTCACAGCTTACGCTAACTCAATCTCCCATTCCTCAGGCCTACGCCCAGAATCCCTCTTAGCCATTATAACAGTCATCCCCAAACCCGGCAAAGACCCTACCCTGTGTAGCAGTTACAGACCAATTTCACTATTAAATGTAGATGTTAAGTTATATGCCAAAGTAATGGCAAATCGGATACTCCCCCTACTACCCAGATGGATTTTGGCAGACCAAACAGGTTTTATACCCAACAGAGAAGCTAAAGATAACTCCTTATGAACCATATCCCTAATTCAATGCGTACATAGATATACCCGATCCAGACTACTCCTTTCCACCGACGCTGAAAAAGCTTTCGATAGGGTGGATTGGGACTACCTCAAGATGACCCCTACATTACTTTGGCTTAGGCCCCCAGATGTTTCATCGTATCTCCTCTCTCTACTCCAACCCCACTGCACAAATCCATATAAATGGCACACTGAGCAATCCTTTTACCCTACACAATGGTACTAGGCAAGGTTGCCCCCTGTCCTCTCTTCTCTTCGCCATTACTTTAGAACCCTTCTTGGCCACAATTAGACACAACACTAGTATAAATGGCATCCATGTAGGCAATAGAATTCATAAATACACAGCTTATGCTGATGACATCCTATTCTTCATTCAACAACCACGTATCTCACTCCCAAACCTAATGTCAGCATTTTCTACCTTCCAAACGATATCCAACTTCAAAATAAACCTCTCCAAATCTGAAATTCTGAACATCAATCTTCCCAGATCAGAGGCGGATTCATTAAAATCTCTTTTCTCCTTTAGATGGGAACAAAAGAACATGAAATACCTAGGCATATACCTTACCCCTGATTTCCACGCCCTCTTTAAACATAACTATACGCCCCTATTAAATGGTATTAGAAAAGATCTTCGGAAATGGTCTAACCTGTCTCATTCCTGGTTGGGTAAAGTAAATGTTATTAAAATGAATGTCCTGCCCCGCATTCTCTTCATCTTCTAAATGATCCCACTGGGTGTTCCTATAGGGTTCTTTAACTTATTGCAGACCTTGATCTCCCGCTTTGTTTGGGGGGGACAGACCTGGCCCTTCCAAACCTTAAAGCTTACTATCATGCTGTGGTGTTATCAAGATTGGCAGACTGGAAATATGCTAGGAACTCTAAACTATGGGTGCAGCTAGAACACTTCTTAAGTGGGGTGGACCTTTCTGTTGCTCCCTGGATACCCCGATCCTCCAGAAAACTCGCTCAAATGACCTCGTCACTCACCACTAGGGATGAGCCGAACACATCCTTGTTCGGTTCGCACCAGAACTTGCGAACAGGCAAAAAATTTGTTCGAACACGCGAACACCGTTAAAGTCTATGGGACACGAACATGAATAATCAAAAGTGCTAATTTTAAAGCCTTATATGCAAGTTATTGTCATAAAAAGTGTTTGGAGACCTGGGTCCTGCCCCAGGGGACATGGATCAATGCAAAAAAAAGTTTTAAAAACGGCCGTTTTTTCAGGAGCAGGGATTTTAATAATGCTTAAAGTGGAACAATAAAAGTGTAATATCCCTTCAAATTTCGTACCTGGGGGGGTGTCTATAGTATGCCTGTAAAGTGGCGCATGTTTCCCATGTTTAGAACAGTCTGACAGCAAAATCACATTTCAAAGGAAAAAAAGTCATTCAAAACTACTTGCGGCTATTAATGAATTGCCGGTCCGACAATACACATAAAAGTTAATTGATAAAAACGGCATGGGAATTCCCCACAGGGGAACCCCGAACCAAAATTTTTAAAAAAATGACATGGGGGTCCCCCTAAATTCCATACCAGGCCCTTCAGGTCTGGTATGGATATTAAGGGGAACCCCGGACAAATTTTTTTTTTAAAATGGCGTGGGGTCCCCCTCAAAATCTATACCAGACCCTTCAGGGGGCGGGGCCCCTCTGACGCACGGTGACTTGACGGGACTTCCCTGTGGCATCAAGGGGAATGCCACAGGGAAGTCCCGTCAAGTCCCTGTGCATCAGAGGGGCCCCGCCCCCCGTTATTTAAGAGCTGTCAGAAGAGGGGAAGCGTCACACAGCGGGAGCCTCCCTCCATGCCATCATGGATACGGAGCGCCCTGAGAAGAAGAAGGGAAGAAGACGCCAACACCGCGGAGGAAGATGCCGGACTAGAACACCGGAGGAAGAACCAGTAGAACCAGAAGAAGAAGAAGATGGAGGAAGAAACCGAAGGAAGATAGAAGAAAGAAGAAGCATTTAAATAAAGGAATTGTCAAAAACTGTCTCTTGTCATTTTTAACATTTTTTAAACTTTTTTAGTGAAATGGTAGGGGTACTTTTGTACCCCCTTACCATTGAAAACAGGGGGGAGGGCCAGGATCTGGGGGTCCCCTTGTTAAAGGGGGCTTCCAGATTTCGATAAGCCCCCGGCCCGCAGACCCTCACAACCACTGGCCATGGTTGTGGGGATGAGGCCCTTGTCCTCATCAACATGGGGACAAGGTGTTTTGGGGGCTACCCCAAAGCACCCTCCCAATGTTGAGGGCATGTGGCCTGGTACAGTTCAGGAGGGGGGCTGCTCTCTCGCCCCCCCTCTTTTCCTGCGGCCTGCCAGGTTGCATGCTTGGATAAGGGTCTGGTATGGATTTTTGGGGAGACCCCACGCCGTTTTTTTTTTAAATTTTGGCATGAGGTTCACCTTAAAATCCATACCAGACCTGAAGGGTCTGGTATAGATTTTGAGGGGGACCCCACACCATTTTTAAAAAAAATTTTGGCCGAAGTTCCCCTTAATATCCATACCAAACCTGAAGGGCCTGGTATGGAATTTAGGGGGACCCCCACCTCATTTTTTTAAAATTTGGGTTTGGGGTTCCCCTGTGGGGAATTACCATGCTGTTTTTATCAATGGACTTTTAAGCGTATTGTCGGATCGGCAATTCATTAATAGCCGCAAGTAGTTTAAATTACTTTTTTTCCTTTGAAATGTCATTTTGCTGTCAGACTGTTCTAAACACGGGAAACATGCGCTACTTTGCTGGCATACTATAGACACCCCCCAGGTACGAAATTTAAAGGTATATTACACTTTTATTGTTTCACTTTAAGCATTATTAAAATCACTGCTCCTGAAAAAATGGCCATTTTTAAAACTTTTTTTGCATTGATCCATGTCCCCTGGGGCAGGACCCAGGTCTCCAAACACTTTTTATGACAATACCATGAATATAAGCCTTTAAAATTAGCACTTTTGATTTCTCCCATAGACTTTTAAAGGGTGTTCCGTGGCATTTGAATTTGCCGCGAACACCCCAAATTGTTCGCTGTTCGGTGAACTTGCGAACAGCCGATGTTCGAGTCGAACATGAGTTCGACTCCAACTCGAAGCTCATCCCTACTCACCACCTCCTCTTTAGACGTGTGGGATGCACTACACGGAAAGTTCTCCTGGATACATGACTCCCCTCTGATGCCTCTTCTCAACCACAACCATTTCCGACCCGGCTTATTGAATCCGGGATTTAAATCTTGGGCACCAGAAGAAGAACCCCTTCTACTACATCATATTCTTCGCTCCAGTACCTTTAAACCGCTATCAGGGATACTACATTCTAATCCTATTACATTTATGGATAAATGGAGAAACAACCAAATACAACGTTTCCTTATGTCTTTCCCTCATCCATTGCAAGGTCTACAAGACTTAAATGGCACTGAAGATGTATTCAACCAAAAAGAACCACCTCTGCACTGCATCTCATTGTTCTACAAAGCCCTTATCGCTCTCCAAAACCCTTCACACCCGTCCTTCCTTGTTAAATGGGAAACCGATCTTGATTCACCCATCACGAGCAAACAAAAGGATAAAGTCCTACAGCTAGCTCATGTCTCCTCCCTTGCATTGAAAATGGCGGAAAGCAACTATAAACTACTTACCAGGTGGCACTACACCCCATCCAAGCTACATCAAATGTTCCCCGCCAGTTCCCCGTTGTGTTGGAGGAACTGTGGGAACATAGCTACTCACACTCACATTTGGTGGACCTGCCCACTAATCTGCCCCTTCTGGGCCAACATCTTCAATTTGATACTTCAGATCACAGATAATATCCTCCCCAACGACCCTTGGATCATCCTCTTCCATGCTACTAAGGAGCTCATTGGCATTTACAAAGGCTCACTCATCCCTCACTTATTAAACATGGCCAAGGCATTCATTCCCACTCATTGGGGCCAACATACAATTCTATCCATGAAGAATTGGCTACAAAAGTTTGCCGAGGTTCAACTCCTGGAAGGCATGACCCACAGCACCAAAGACACCTCTAATCACCATATGGTAACCTGGGCCCCCTGGATTACGTTTACTTCCACCTCCTGTTACAAAGATATCATGTCAAAGCTCCCTCAGGACATCCAATCAACCACCCCGGGTTGATTCCTCCACCCTATAAACAAACCTTTGGACAAATATAGTTTGTCCCACAGTCTCCTGACCTTAATGTGTTTTTTGTGTTAAATATTCTAAATATGACAACATGCATGCCGACGATCCTTCCCATCCCATCCTTTACCCCTTCCCTATTCCCTCCCCCATCTCTTCTTTCCTTTCTTACTTAATCCCCTCTTTACCCCCCCCCCCCCCGATCTTTACTACTCACCTACTCACTCTCTCCTATGGAAATCGCTTTCAAGTTGGACAAGTTTCTTTATTTTGTTTAGTTCTAATGCTCATATAGGTTTGCACCTCTGCCTGGCCAGAGGTTACAATTACTTGATTTAACCCTCTTCTACTTTCAGAGGCCAAAAAAGGTTACGTGACCTTGATTGAGTCTGTATGTGCTTATGAACCCGTGTATTTTGTCCTCCAGACTGTATAATTATCGTTATATGTCTTTCTCTTTTACTTTATTTTAATAAACAATTATTAATCAAAAAGAACCCAAAAATTTGGGCCAAACATAAAGCAACATATGTCTAAGCCCCATAAAGATGACAAATCTACATATAAAATAAGACTTCCTCCTCAAACCTACTATCAAGAAATACTCCAGATATTTCCAAACGGGGAGAACATAAAGCGGGAGTGTAGTTCAGTAATTATGCAACTTTTCACTTATGACAGAGCAGAGACTAAGGGATTTAGAGTCCACCATGATCACTTTAAGACGCATCTAACTCTGCACCTCTCTGACTCAGCCAGTCAGAGGAAGCTTTATACTCTTTGATAGAATACAAAGTTGCCTATGAATGGATGAGTGCTGCTCAGACCGATGCTATTTTGCTCCAGGTTTGAGACAGGAAGGTCTCATCTAACACTGCACAAAGTAGAAAAAAAGTGTTTTTTGTTTTGTTAGGGTTCCTGTCTATGGATTGTCTATGAATTGCATAATACATTTTTTGCAATGTAATATCAGTAAATTAAAGCCCTGCATGTTCTAATCTGCTAAACCTATTTGAAATGTAGTAATGATGACAATGTCTGCTTATTCACAGTTAAAAATTTATTGAGCTGATCAATGTATTACAGAAATGTAACTAGTAAATTGTTTTCTTATGTGATGCAGTTCAGTTTTTACAAGGGTTCAACTCACCGTTTGTTCTTCTGGTTGCCCACTATAAGCGTTAGCATCTTTATTTATACTGAAACGACCATCATTAAGCTAAAGAAAATAGCACCAACATAATTGAGAAATGCTGTATGATTAATTAATTAGAGTACTTAAGAATAGAAAAGTCCTTAGAACAAAAATAGATGCAGAATTAATAGAAGATATTTAAAATGGTAGAGACAGATGGGATGTTCAGATTTCCCAGAAGTATTTGCATAGTGCTTCCACTAAAGATCCTTTTACTTGCAGATACATTTGCATATAAATATAAACATCATTACTGGGGGCTAATTGCCCTGTGTGAACATTTTTAAATGTACCTAGTTTCAGAGAATTTCTGCAGTGACATTGTATAGTACAGGACAATATGATTTAAGCATACAAAGATACCCTGTATCATTGCTATAGTATTGATTTCTATACTAATATATTTTTGTGCCTAGCATCTACTGCTATCAGCAGAACAGTAATGTATGGCTATGTATTCATGTCCTAATAAATATTTATTAAAGATTGTTCATTTACAATACCAGGAGATTTTATATCTTGCCAAAAGAACAGTCCCGAAACCAGACCTGAGATCAAAGGTAGGTAGAGACATCACAAGGATGAACGCTGGAAGCAGTCCAGAAAACTGAAGGAATTATTTATGTTCGACTCTTAGGAACAACGGGAAACTTTGAAAAGCGTGTAGATTACAGTATAATTTGGCACTGTCATCTTTTACCTCATTTAATGTTATTCTCTTAAGTTAACATGCAGATGTCCATCTTTTGCATATTTAAATAGTCATTTATAAACTTTGTAGGTATAAAGGCTTAGGTATGAAAGGAATTGCATTAACAACTAATATGCATGAACTAATTACTAATAAACCTCCATAGTTCTCATTTTTAAGGAACCTTTTTTGAAAACAATACATACATTCCAAGCATTTATTCCAGTAAACTCTGCCATACATGGATCAAAATTTGACCAGTTCAGCAGGGTCCGAAAGAATTTTGATCCATGTAAGGGCACTCTGATTGTACAATCTATACAGTATATCCACTTGTGTAAAATCAGCCTGTCAGGTTTTTCCTGAACGATTAGTGCTGCTGGCTATATCCATGCTAATTATTATGTTCTGCCAGCAGTGAAGGCTCCCAGTGCTCCCCACCAGCAGAACACATAAATGCTGTGGGAGGCATTCCCCCATGAACACTGACTGTGTTGATGGGGAATTTGAGCAATTTTCTTTCCTTCCACCTGTGGTGTAAGTTAAGAAAATTGCATAATATATGACCTACCTTAGCCAGCACAGTAAAGTATGAATCTCCATTGTGTCAGGAAAAGCACACATTCCACTGCTGTAAACCCAGCACAGACTAGTTTATATCAAAAAAGCTTTCCCAAGACCTCTTACATACTTACCTCCCAGGAGGATCCTCTGATTGGCCCTCCTACAGCCACCACCTTTAAAAACTGTCTCTTCCTTACTTTCATGATCACTACAGGAGCTGTAGTGTCTGTACTAGTGCTCTTTCCATTGTTGTTTTTAGTTATCATCCATATTCCTGACTTTAATTTATCTGCTTATGCACCAACCTCAGCCTGTTTGACCACTTTATGGGAGGAATTTATCAAAACTGGAGCAGCTGTGCATAGCAACCATTCTGCTACTATGTTCAATGACAACAAACAATTAAAATGGTATTAAATCTAGAAAAAAAATGTAACCAATCCTTAGATGTGGTGGCTGCATTAGTGTTCTTTTTTTACTGTATTTTCACCTGGTGATCTGGCCAGTAACACACCTACTGTATTAGAGTGCCCCCATTATGTATGATGGAGCACAGGGGCACATTTGGGAAGCAGCGTTGTCAATCGGGGGGGAGTGTTAAATGTACTAAATAAATTAAATACCCTAACATATTTCATCCTAAGGATTTTGTCATTTTTCTACTAAAGTAAAAATAGAATAAATGTTTCCTCACAAGGATGGTGATATCAACAGAACACACAGCTTGCTGGAAATGGGAATCCTGGGTGCAGTTAAGCATGGGGGGGTCAAACCCAGGTCATTCATAGTTAGGAAATCCAACAAACTAATACTGAATTTCACTGCAATAACAATCAAAATACTAATACTGTGCTTTCTGGCTTATGACATTTTTTACAGGGTTCAGAAGGACCAATATTGGGTGTTTGTAAAAGTCCACACCTCTCTATAAAGAGTTGAGTTTCCATCATCCATATTGGCAGTTTACCTGTAATAGCAAAAGCATAGGGAGTGCTAATAAAGACAATAGGATCAGACAAGTGCAAGCATTGGCAGTGATCTCTTTAGGTAGGTGTAAACAGTGCCGGGACCAGGTCATCCAGTTCCCAGGGTGAAGATGCCAAATGACGCCCCCCCAACTCCCCTGCCTCCCGGTGGAGTAGGAGGTGAGGTGGGGTAAATAGCAATGCGCGCAGCGCGTCTCACCAAAACATATGTAACATATGAGTTTAACAGCAGTACACATTCTATCCTACAATTAAATATGGGGCTCACCGTGATTTAGAAAGAAATCCCCAGCATCAGTGTGAAGAAGAGATGCCCCTGCATTGGTGGATTAACTGGAATGAAAAATATGGTGTGAGTCTAAGGACTGATTTGGTGGTGGTTTGGTGGGAGCTCTGTGGGGTGCATTTATCTAAGGGGCCCTGTGTGGCTCTGAAGGAGTAAGGCTTTGTTCCATGGTGCAGCCAGGGGGTAGTAAAACCAGGCAGTTGATCCATGGCTTTACCGTCCCAGACCTAAACACTAACATATTCCTGCTCATAGCTTTATACATACCACAGCAAAACTTAAACAGCCTATCCCTTTTAATGGGTGTTGCTAGAACTGGACATGACTAATGCAGTTCTATGGCTCCACACCACTGCTGTGCGCATGATTTCATCATGGTAGTACAGAAGTACTACTCCTTTACATCAGGGTCCCCAGAGTTCCCCCTTACATAAGTCCCCTCCTTTCATAAGGGTCCCCAAAGTCCCCCCTTACATCAGGGCCCCGACTTCTTACATCAAGATCCCCAGAGTCATCTCTCACATCAGGTTCCCTAATATTCCACCCTTACTTTAGAGTTCCCCTGTTTCATTAGGGTCCCCAAAATTCACTCTCCTACCTCAGGGACCCCAGAGTCTCCCCCTTACATTAGGGTTACCAGATCCCCCCTACTTAAATCAGGGTTACGATATTCCCCTCAGCCTAAAACAGGTCCTCCAGAGCTCCCCCTAACATCAGGGTCCATAGAGATTCCCCTTAGATGAGGGTCCCCAGTGACCCCCATCACAACAGGGTCCTCAGTGACCTCATCACAACAGGGTCCCCAGAGATCCCCCTCACAGCAGGGTCCCCAGAGATCCCCCTCACAGCAGGGTCCCCAGAAATCCCCCCTCACAGCAGGGTCCCCAGTGATCTCCCTCACAGCAGGGTCCCCAGAGATCCCCCTCACAGCAGGGTCCCCAGGGATCCCCCTCACAGCAAGGTCCCCAGAGATCCCCCCTCACAGCAAGGTCCCCAGAGATCCCCCCTCACAGCAGGGTCCCCAGTGATCTCCCTCACAACAGGGTCCCCAGAGATCCCCCTCAC
The DNA here is from genome assembly GCF_042186555.1 of Aquarana catesbeiana. Classification (NCBI taxonomy): domain Eukaryota; kingdom Metazoa; phylum Chordata; class Amphibia; order Anura; family Ranidae; genus Aquarana; species Aquarana catesbeiana. The sequence goes on from NC_133326.1 coordinate 394,321,547, forward strand.
AGCAGGGTCCCCAGAGATCCCCCTCACAGCAGGGTCCCCAGTGATCCCCCTCACAGCAGGGTCCCCAGAGATCCCCTCACAGCAGGGTCCCCAGTGATCCCCTCTCACAGCAGGGTCCCCAGTGATCCCCCTCACAGCAGGGTCCCCAGTGATCCCCCTCACAGCAGGGTCCCCAGTGATCCCCTCACAGCAGGGTCCCCAGTGATCCCCCTCACAGCAGGGTCCCCAGTGATCCCCATCACAGCAGGGTCCCCAGAGATTCCCCTCACAGCAGGGTCCCCAGTGATCTCCCTCACAACAGGGTCCCAGAGATCCCCCTAACATCAGGGTCTATAGAGATTCCCCTTAGATCAGGGTTCCCAGTGACCCCCATCACAACAGGGTCCTCAGTGACCCCATCACAACAGGGTCCCCAGAGATCCCCCTCACAGCAGGGTCCCCAGAGATCCCCCTCACAGCAGGGTCCCCAGAGATCCCCCCTCACAGCAGGGTCCCCAGTGATCTCCCTCACAGCAGGGTCCCCAGAGATCCCCCTCACAGCAGGGTCCCCAGAAATCCCCCCTCACAGCAGGGTCCCCAGTGATCTCCCTCACAGCAGGGTCCCCAGAGATCCCCCTCACAGCAGGGTCCCCAGTGATCCCCCTCACAGCAGGGTCCCCAGAGATCCCCCTCACAGCAGGGTCCCCAGTGATCCCCCTCACAGCAGGGTCCCCAGAGATCCCCCTCACAGCAGGGTCCCCAGTGATCCCCCTCACAGCAGGGTCCCAGAGATTCCCCTCACAGCAGGGTCCCCAGTGATCCCCCTCACAGCAGGGTCCCCAGTGATCCCCCTCACAGCAGGGTCCCCAGTGATCCCCATCACAGCAGGGTCCCCAGAGATTCCCCTCACAGCAGGGTCCCCAGTGATCTCCCTCACAACAGGGTCCCAGAGATCCCCCTAACATCAGGGTCCATAGAGATTCCCCTTAGATCAGGATTCCCAGTGACCCCCATCACAACAGGGTCCTCAGTGACCCCATCACAACAGGGTCCCCAGAGATCCCCCTCACAGCAGGGTCCCCAGAGATCCCCCTCACAGCAGGGTCCCCAGAGATCCCCCTCACAGCAGGGTCCCCAGTGATCTCCCTCACAGCAGGGTCCCCAGAGATCTCCCTCACAGCAGGGTCCCCAGTGATCCCCCTCACAGCAGGGTCCCCAGAGATCCCCCCTCACAGCAGGGTCCCCAGTGATCTCCCTCACAACAGGGTCCCAAAGATCCCCCTAACATCAGGGTCCATAGAGATTCCCCTTAGATCAGGGTTCCCAGTGACCCCCATCACAACAGGGTCCTCAGTGACCTCATCACAACAGGGTCCCCAGAGATCCCCCTCACAGCAGGGTCCCCAGAGATCCCCCTCACAGCAGGGTCCCCAGAGATCCCCCCCCACAGCAGGGTCCCCAGTGATCCCCCTCACAGCAGGGTCCCCAGAGATCCCCCTCACAGCAGGGTCCCCAGTGATCCCCCTCACAGCAGGGTCCCCAGTGATCCCCCTCACAGCAGGGTCCCCAGTGATCCCCCTCACAGCAGGGTCCCCAGAGATCCCCCCTCACAGCAGGGTCCCCAGTGATCTCCCTCACAGCAGGGTCCCCAGAGATCCCCCTCACAGCAGGGTCCCCAGTGATCCCCCTCACAGCAGGGTCCCCAGAGATCCCCCTTACAGCAGGGTCCCCAGTAATCCCCCTCACATCAGGGTCCCCAGTGATCCCCCTCGCAGCAGGGTTACCAGTGATCCCTTTCACAGCAGGGTCCCCAGTGATCCCCCTCACAGCAGGGTCCCCAGAGATCCCCCTCACAGCAGGGTCCCCAGTGATCCCCCTCACAGCAGGGTCCCAGAGATCCCCCTCACAGCAGGGTCCCCGGAGATCCCCCTCACAACAGGGTCCCCAGTGATCCCCCTCACAGCAGGGTCCCCAGAGATCCCCCTCACAGCAGGGTCCCCAGTGATCCCCCTCACAGCAGGGTCCCCAGAGATCCCCCTCACAGCACGGTCCCCAGTAATCCCCCTCACAGCAGGGTCCCCAGAGATCCCCCTCACATCAGGGTCCCCAGTGACCCCATCACAGCAGGGTCCCTAGAGATCCCCTTCACAGCAGGGTCCCCAGAGATCCCCCTCATAGCAGGGTCCCCAGTGATCCCCCTCACAGCATGGTCCCCAGTGATCCCCCTCACAGCATGGTCCCCAGAGACCCCCTTACAAGAGGGTCCCCAGTGACCCCCCTTACAGCAGGGTCCCCAGTGATACCCCTCACAACAGGGTCCCCAGTGATCCCCCTCACAGCAGGGTCCCCAGTGATCCCCCTCACAGCAGGGTCCCCAGTGATCCCCTCACAGCAGTGTCCCCAGAGATCCCCCTCACAGCAGGGTCCCCAGTGACCCCCATCACAGCAAGATTCCCAGAAATCCTACTTACATTATGGTCCGAGTCTTCTTAGGGCAGCTACAGGACATACACCAGGAAGCTGGGTCACTGAGACCAGTCAGATTTAGAGGAGAAAGTTCCATTCTTCTCCTACAATGAAGGCCAGGGCCTGGGGGCAGGGCAAACACCTGATTGGTTGATTAGACACTGGTGGTCCTACCAACCAGACACAAGCACTGACAGGGTGAGCAGTGGAGCAGGAGGTGGATGCTGTCACACAGCAGATTTGCACAGACTAGGGCAGTGTTTCTCAACTCCAGTCCTCAAGGCACACCAACAGGTCATGTTTTCAGGCTTTCCATTATTTTGCACAGAAGATTTAATCAGTTTCACTGCCTTAGTAATTACCACAGCTGTCATCTGAGGGAATTCCTGAAAACATGTCCTGTTGGTGCGCCTTGAGGACTGGAATTGAGAAACATTGGACTAGGGCGCTGTTGATGAGGAATCAGCCGCAGCAACAGAGATAATGAATGAGCATTTGTAAATGGAAGCCCCAAATCTACGCTGATGGTAGCAGAGGCAGAGTCAGGCAGTGTGACAGCAGGGATTTGGTGAAACTTGCATTCTGGTGCCCCCCCTTCAGCCTCAAAAGAATCCGCCATGGTCAAGTGCCCCTCCCGCCCATGCCTTGTACTGGCCCTGGGTGTAAGCCCTTCACAGAATGTCCTTTAGGTAGAAAAATGCTGCATATCTTGGAGATTTTTGGATAAAAGGATTTTACCATGCTTCTAGAACATGCACTACAACTTCTTTACAGCTTCAGCAGTCTGCACTACAATCATGACATGCTGCATGTGTTTTTTTACAGGGTTTGATTCCTATTTGTTGCTGACTTCAATTTATTATTTCACAGCCTGTCTCTGTCCACATGTTCTACAGTCATAACAGGCTGCCTTTGATTTTTACAGGGCATATTTCCTAATCATTGCTGGTTGCTTTTTTTTAAGACCTCTTCTTTAAAAATAAGAACAGTTTATCTCCTTCCCTCCAGTCAACAACTGTTCTCCATGCTCAATCAGCACTTCCATCTGTAACATATGTATGCAAAAGCACATCTTTCCGTACCTAAACTACAGGAACTTTGGGACCAATCACTCCACAAATATCACTAGCCCCACTAGAGTATTTACTTAGATTCTCTGATGTAAAGTTGTTACACCATGAAATACATGTTAACTTTTTTGCTGCCTTAATTGTCACCTCTTTAAGTTCCTGGGTATCTCCCTTCACCCTTCCTTCCCCTTACCCTTATACTAACGATACCTACAGTGCCTTGAAAAAGTATTTATACCCCTTGACATTTTCCACATTTTGTCATGATACAACCAAAAACGTAAATGTATTTTATTGGGATTTCATGTGATAGACCAACACAAAGTGGCACATAATTGTGAAGTGGAGAGAAAAATGATAAATGGTTTTCAACATTTTTTACAAATAAATATCTGAAAAGTGTGGCGAGCATTTGTATTCAGCCCCCAGAGTCAATATTTTGTAGAACCACATTTTACTGCAATTACAGCTGAAAGTCTTTTTGGGTATGTCTCTACCAGCTTTACACATCTAGAGAGTGACATTTTTGCCCATTCTTTTTTGCAAAATAGCTCAAGCTCTGTCAGAATGGTTGGAGAGCATCTGTGAACAGCAATTTTCAAGTCTTGCCACAGATTCTCAATTGGATTGAGGTCTGGACTTTGGCTGGGCCATTCTAACACATGAATATGTTTTGATCTAAACTACTCCATTGTAGCTCTGGCTGTATGTTTAGGGTTGTTGTCCTGCTGGAAGGTGAACCTCCACACCAGTCTCAAGTCTTTTGCAAACTCTAATGCCGCGTACACACGATCAGATTTTCTGATGGGAAATGTTGGATGTGAGCTTGTTGTCAGAAAGTCTGTATGCTGTATGCTCCATCGAACATTTGCTGTCTGACTTTCCGCCAACAAATGTTTGATAGCAGGTTCTCGAATTTTCCAGCAACAAAACGTTATTGTCTGAAAGTCCGATCGTGTGTACACAAGTCTGTGCACAAAAGTTCACGCATGCTAGGAATCAAGTACGAGACAAAAACGATCGATCTTGTAAAACTAGCATTCTTAATGGAGATAGCACATTCGTCATGCAGCAAATTTTGAAATCTCTCAATGCAGCGCATTCTCTTCTTCTTTATAATGCTATAATAATGAAGTTGCTTTGCTGCTGATATTCACACAGAGTTCTGACAAACATATTTTTTATTATTTCTCGTGATCTCCTGAATAATCTTTGTTTTTGTTGTTTTTTTTCCTCGTGATCTCCAGAATATTTTTTTTTCTAGTGATCTCCATATATTGTTTGTCATTTTGTGTATCAAGTTACCACAACACCATTATTATCTTGTATTTTTTAACCTCAAAGAGATACAATTACGTTGTTGTCCCCTGTTAATTTGACATTGTATTTTTGAAATGTACCTGCCTACTCACAAACAAACTGTCCTTTTTGACGTAAAACACATAGCCAAGTATTTGTCCAAACCAAAATTTATAATTTAATAGGGAGCACAAGGTCATAACAAAACAAAGAGGAAGGCAACGCTGGAGAAACAGATGGAGTTGGTGAAGCCTTTGTACCCCAGGGCAGACACCATTTATTTGACTGTCAAAATTGGTAACCTGAGGAGTCCATTTAATAGGGAGCACAATACAGTCCAGGACTCCGAGAGATCAGGAGCAGCAGCAGATGACATATATGTCCTGAGGCTGTGGTCTTACAACAGCCTGTGTATTTTGCCAGACCACACCAAACCCAGGCCATCACTCTCAACACTCCATTCCATGCTTCCTTCCATGCTGCTCTGGTAGGTTGGGTGGCTGTGGTGTTAATGGTGTTGCTGGAGGTGGTAGAAAGGTCCAACTCACAGAGGTGGGTTTTATATGTAAGTTGGCCCCTTGTCAACTTGTTTAGGGCGTGAAGAATGATCTCCTCACAGATGAGGCATTGGCCCTCCTCCATGTGTTCCAGTTTACTCGCTGTCACACATCCAAATGACTCAGGGCCACCAGGGGTCATTGTAAGTACCGCAGTAGCCTGGCGAATTAAAGCAGTTGCTGACTCCTCCAGGTTCCTTACCTTCCTGGTCCTTTTGGTTGGAGGGCGATGGGGAGGAACCTGGGATTCCGTCAGGCTGCTTGCCACAGCCTCCTCCTGGCTGAGACTTTCCTGTGTATGAAAATGGTACATAGTTTTAGTTTTTTGGTCATCAATCACGCACAATTTTTATCTCATGACTGTTACAGATTGAATATTAATAAATAGAAAAGACTATCATTCTGACCCCAGCATTTTTCATTCTTGTCCCAATCATTTTTGGCTACTATTGTCTATTGATATGTAAACCACTTTGTTAAATCCAAAATTAGTGATCAATAATAGCATCTAGTTAATATTCAATTTTTTTTTCTGTTTAAATATTTTTATTGTTTTTATACATAGTACAGAGTATAAGCACAGATACAATCACGAATGGTGTATCGGAGACAATAATATTCATTGAATCAACTTGTATCTCTGGAAATGAGTATTAAAATACAACAATAAAACTTTAAGAGAAGGTAACCGAAAAACAACTTCTAAAGAGTGAGCTTTCCTGTTTGATAACCATATGGGCCTTTATCACAACCCAGACCGCCATGGTGCTCATGACCTCCTCGGAACTAAAATAAAAGAAGTGACCGGTCTTGGAGCCCCGCATGACCTTCCCCAATGGGATCTTCCTGAAGGAACGTGCTGGGACTCCCACAGTCCGTTTCCAAGCCCCTAAGAGCAGTAACAGGGGAGAAATAAATAGGCTAAAGCCAAACTCCTCTCCAAGTCACTATACGACAGGGTTGGTGAAGAACTGATAGTTAAGGAGGATTGGGGGCCTCTCGGCAGTCCTGTGGGAGTAAACAAAGAATATGAACAATCCTCCTCTAGAGGAGGAATACTATTCCCAAAATGTTACCGAAATGGAAGGGACAAGTGAGTCCCAGAAGAGAAAGAGAGAACATGTGAGAAATGAGGAGGGAGAGAAGGAAGGGGGGCTAAAGCAGAGTTAGGTCAGGGAGAGGAAGAGATAATATTATTGCCAGCTGTCAATCCCGGGATGAGCGAAATGTTGTGGAGCGAGGCCCAGGGTTCCCAAATGAACCTGAATCTCTCCACCTTATCATTGAGTTTTGCTACTAAATGCTCCTGAGACATGATCCAGGAAATTTTCCTGATACAGCTCCTATATGAAACAGTGGGTTTTTTCCAAGATTTGGCTATGGTACTCTTAGCTCCTAAAAGGATAAAATAAGATTCTGTGCGTTTTTAGGTATGCCAGGAACTGGCTGATTAAGAAGAGCTATGTGTATGTTGGGGGCCACTGAGGTGTGAAATAAGTTACTGATAATTCTAAAGATCCTCTGCCAGAATGTTCTAATAAGCGGGCAGGTCCACCAAACGTGAATCATTGATCCCTCTAGCGAACACCCTCTAAAGCAAAGAGAAGAGGTACCCGGAAAGATCAATGCCAATCTGGAAGGAACATAGTATCATCTTGAAATAACCTTAAGGCTAGCTTCAATGAGAGAGATATTGTAGATACCTTTATAGGAGCGTGTCCAGGAACTAAACCACTCTGCAGGTGTCCAGGTTCGGCCTGTGTCCTCCGAGGTCTTGGCGTAAGCTGGAATGTCTGACTTAGTCATGAGTTCCGTATAAATCACAGAAATGCCCCCTTTCTGGTCCTGTGTGTTGGAGCACCAATGTTCATAAGGAGTTAAAGGTGGATTGTAAAAAGTGAGACAATTGGGAAAATCTAAATGTTTCGGAATCCGGCATGTCTAGTTTGGACTCACAGTAAGAAAGGGATAGGGGGCCTGATGGTGTAAGGAAGTGGCCGATCCGGTAAAGGCCTTTATCCATCCACCATCTAAATGCTTGTATGTTTACTCCCGGGGGGAAGTCAGAATTATTGAAAATATGTGATAGAGGTTTTAATGGCGAGGTCGTTAATATTCAAATTTTGACAAGAAATATTTTCAGCAATGCTATACCTGGGTCAGGCTGGGTTCTTCCACATCTTTTTCCTGGGTGGAAGGCCTTCAGGAACTTCAGGAACCTCAGCTGATGTGGAAGGAAGTGTGGAAGGAAGTGTTGAAGGAAGTGTTGATAACTATGGCCTGGGTTCACTCTGGTCTGACAAAAAATGCAGTATGTCACAGTACCACAGCCTGGGTACATATACATCATCTGCTGCTGCTCCCGATCTCATGGAATCCTGGACCTTCTTGCGCTCCCTATTATATGTGGTCCTCAGGCTATCAATTTTGGCTTTCAAATAGTTGATGTCTGCTGTGGGATACACAGGCTTCACCAAATCCAACAGTTTCTCCAACGCTGCCTTCCTCTTTAGCTTGTTGGAGTATTCTCTGCATGTCACTTGCCAGACACATGGCAGCTCTCTGTACGTGTCGAGGAATTTGGGCAGGAAATCCGGGTCAGTGAATTTATCTACCATTTTAGCTGCAAGACACAACACAAGACAAACCCTAATGTCAGGCTAAACTCTCCTAATCTTGTCCCAATATAGGCCTCAATCTATAAGCAGTATAGGCCACTAACCACTGATGCCCCAAGTTACAATTGTACCTTCGATTGAACGATCAGCGCTTACGATCCTCCGTCCTCCACTCACAGATCGTACGTACGACACCCGCATGTTATGCTTTATTTACACTGCGCACGCATCAAACGCCACCCCTGTCCTTCTTTCTAGTGTATTCCCGCCTTTTCTCTTTTGGGGCAGAGGGAGAGCACATGGCGGAGACGCAGCAGGTGTGTGCTGTTATCAGCAACGACAAGGAATACCCAGAGCAAGGCAGTTCCAGATCCTGGATGAGATATAAGGCCTCAAATATGTCCTTTGTAGAGATGGTGGAGATGGTGGACATCTTGAAGAGGGCAGACTATGATTGGAATCATGGACTATACAGAAACCCAAATGTGAGAAAGGCCAAGTTCATGACTAAAGTTGTGAGAAGTCTGCACAGGAATTTTGAGGTACAACGATCCAAGGAGCAATTGAGGAAACACTGGTCAGACCTGAAATTGAGGGAGCATGATCAGTATAGAAATATCAGGAATGTGCTTCAAAAAAGTAAGTATTTGTCATGTGTTCCTATTATTATTATTACTTTCGTGCCGATACATGTGCAGTAATCGTTCGTATTAAACATTGTTCGTTCGACCACTAATGCAACGTTTTTGGTAGATGCACATTAACTACATTTGTTCAAGCCTATTTTGATTAAAATAAATGTATTACATTGTTGTCTAGATGTTTTTGTAACTATAATGAAATGCAAACTTGATTCAGTGTAAGGAGAGGACAGCAGCTGTTTACACATTTGGACGTGGAAGCACTAGTGTGGGGCACCAGAACAACCTTTTTATGGTGTCCCATGCAGGTGCTCCAGTGGATACTAGGGGTCTCTCCATGAGTGAAACTTAAACAAAACAGGTAAGTATTCCAGCTTTTGAAAGGGAAAAAATCATGTCTTCAGCTTGGAACTCTGCCAAAACAGACAATTTGACGACACTTCCAAGAAATGTTTCATATTACTAATTCTCCCCTCAAATATCTGTCTGCTAAGTGTACCTTTTTTTGTTCACATGGGGGAGAAAAGAATTGGGACATATGAGGACACCAGGAACCCCACACCTCCTGAAGAAGGGGAACAACTCAGCACACAACCTGAGGATGTGGATTCAGAGGTTCAGGAAGTGGTCGGAATGGTGACCACAACAGGTCAGTGTCTGAGCCACAGCTTCAGGTAACAGATGTATGCCTGCATATTTATAATACATGGTGTGTTTTTTTATTTTTAGGTGATGTGGATGTTGTGGAAGAAGAAGCTCACTTCAACAGTGCAAGTGCACAAGTCCTCATCAGCGAAATAATAGTGTGCAAACAGGATTTAGAGAAGGTCAAGCAAAACATCAATGATGTTGAAGAAAGACTGACCAACATCATTGATGTTTTAGCCAAAATCTAAAAACAACAAAAAATTGAAATTTTGTCTTTATTTGTTTATCTTTTTATAAAAATGTTAAAGTAATTGCAAAGCCAAATTTTGAAGATGCACACAGTGTGTCAACATGTGCTATCTCTCATCATGGGATATCAATGTACATGTTTTGTGGGCGCAACCCCTTCCTCACAGCTAAAGTAGGTGAGAGGAAGGGGTTGCACCCCCAAAATACATCCATTGATCCCCCATGATGGGATCTAGCACATGTTGGCACACTGTGGCTTATTTCAAAAAAGCAAATCCACTTTACACTACAAGGGCAATGCAAGTGCACTTGTAGGACAAAGTGGATTGTTCTTTCTAAAATAAGGCCCAGTGTGTCAACATGTGCTAGCTCCCATCATGGGGGATCAATGAACGTGTTTCAGGGGTGCAACCCCTTCCTCTCACCTACTTTAGTTGCAAGGAAGGGGTTACACTCACAAAATGCGTACATTGATATTCCATGATGGAAGATAGCACATGTTGACACACTGTGTTTTTTGTGACTATATCAAAATAGATGTAGGGAAAAGACACACATTTTAGGCATGGGATCATGATGGAAATCAACATTTTGAGTCCCAATTTGTGTGCATCTTCTAAATTTGCCTTCTACAGGGGTGAGATCACCACAGATTTTACAGGAGTGAAATCAACACAGTTTTGACATACTAATGTCTCCTATGGCCTTCACTTTATCAAAGTTGAACTTTGTAAGTTCCTGAGTTGGGGATGTAGATGTTATGTTTTTAAACATACCTGTTTAGCCACAAAAAAGGCTATATCTACTGTCAAACATACATGTTATACACCAAAGATGTTGGTTTGTTTAAAAACACTTTTATAACGCACATGTGAATGTGCTTGGAGTAAAATGTTTTATACTCAACAATGTGTGGCTTCTTCTTTAAATGCTCAATACCATTTTTTTAAGTAAGTTGGTGTAGTTACAGGGACAATGGGGGGTATTTACTAAAGGCAACTCCACTTTGCACTACAAGTGCACGTGCAGTGCACTTGTAGTGCAAAGTGGAGTTGCCTTTAGTAAATAACCCCCACTGTTAGGGATGAGCCGAACCTGCGAACCCCATTGAGGTCTATGGGACTCGAACGTTTGAAATCAAAAGTGCTCATTTTAAAGGCTAATTTGCATGATATTGTCCTAAAAAGGGTTTGGGGACCTGGGTCCTGCCCCAGGGAACATGTATCAATGCAAAAAAAACTTTTAAAAATGGCCGTTTTTTCGGGAGCAGTGATTTTAATGATGCTTAAAGTTAAAAAAAAGTGAAATATTCCTTTAAATATCGTACCTGGGGGGTGTCTATAGTATGCCTGTAAAGTGGCGCATGTTTCCCGTGCTTAGAACAGTCCCTGCACAAAATGTCATTTCTAAAGGAAAAAAAGTCATTTAAAACTGCTTGCGGCTTTAATGTAATGTCGGGTCCTGGCAATATGGATGAAAATCAGTGAGACAAACGGCATGGGTACCCCCCAGTCCATTACCAGGCCCTTTGGGTCTTGTATGGATATTAAGGGGAACCCTGCACCTAAATTAAAAAAAGGAAAGGCGTGTGGGCCACCAGGCCCTATATACTCTGAACAGCAGTATACAGGAGGTGCAAACAAGACAGGGACTGTAGGTTTGTTGTTAAGTAGAATCTGTTTGTAATTTTGAACTGGTACATTTTTAACATGTTTAGCTCCAGCCAAAAAATCTATTTTAAGCTTTTTGGAAAACATAGGGAAGGGTTATCACCCCTGTGACATTTGTTTTGCTGTCTGTGCTCCTCTTCAGAAGATTTCACCTCATTTTTTGTCCCAATGACAAATGTTTTTTGAAAATTTGGAGTTTTTTGTGAAACAAGGATTGGTGATAAAGCATCAGTGGAAAAGAGAAACGTTTTTCCCATATTAACTCTTACAGGAGAGAATTTCCCTTCCTAGGGGTAGATTTCATCTCAATTCCTGTTGTCTCCTTCAGTTTGCAAGTAGGAGTCGTTTGTAAGTTGGATGTTTGAAACTAGGGGCCTGCCCTATATACTCAGCAGAAATTTGGCCTTAGGTGTTGTTGTGGCCACAACACTGTAAGCCCTCACAGGGCCCTGCTGTGAAATATTAGATCAAGAATTGTAATGACATGCCCCTGTTGAACAGGGGCAGAAAAATTGGGTCCTTGGTGGTGGTGGTGCTAGTGCCACAACACTGTAAGTCCTCACTCGCTCTTGGTGGGTGCAGAAACGGGCCCTGCTGTGAAATATTAGATCAAGAATTGTAATTACATGCCCCTGTTGAACAGGAGCTGAAAAATTGGGCCTTAGGCACTGGTGCTGGTGCCACAACACTGCAACCCCTCACAGATACTCTAGTTGGAACGCAGAAACGAGCCCTGCTGCAAAGCATTGCATCGAAAATTGTAATTACACGCCCCTGTTAAACAGGGGCTGAAAAATTGGGCCTTAGGCACTGGTGCTGGTGCCACAACACTGCAACCCCTCACAGATACTCTAGTTGGAACGCAGGAACGGGCCCTGCTGCAAAGTATTGCATCAAAAATTGTAATTACACGCCCCTGTTAAGCAGGGGCTGAAAAATTGGGCCTTAGGCACTGGTACTGGTGCCACAACACTGCAACCCCTCACAGATACTCTAGTTGGAACTCAGGAACGAGCCCTGCTGCAAAGTATTGCATCAAAAATTGTAATTACATGCTCCTGTTAAGCAGGGGCTGAAAAATTGAGTCTTAGGCACTGGTGCTGGTGCCACAACACTGCAACCCCTCACAGATACTCTAGTTGGAACACAGAAACGAGCCCTGCTGCAAAGTATTGCATCAAAAATTGTAATTACACGCCCCTGTTAAAAAGGGGCTGAAAAATTGGGCCTTAGGCACTGGTGGTGGTGCCCAGAACCAAAAATGTTCTTACAGGCTATCAGCGTGATCATTGAGGAGGAAGAGGATAACTACTCAGAATAGTCACTCAGCAACAGCATAGGCATTCTTTGAAGGGATCTGAGATTTCAAAAAAAATATTCTGTTACATCAGCATCAGGTGCTTGGTAGCTGGTGGTGATCCAAGATTTGTTCTTTTTTATGAAGGTCAGTCGATCGACCGAGTCGGTGGACAGACGCACCCTGTGATCGGTTACAAAGCCTCCAGCAGCACTGAATGTGCGTTCCGAAAGAACGCTGGATGCAGGACAGGCCAGTAGCTCAAATGCATACTGTGCAAGCTCTGGCCAGTGATCCATCCTCAAGACCCAGTAACCCAGAGGATTTTCGGTGGGAAAGGTGTCCAAGTCAGATCTTGCCCCTAGGTATTCCTGCACCATGTAAAACAGACGCTGGCAATGGTTGCTGGAACCAATCATACCTTGGGGCTGCTGACCAAAAAATTGTCTGAACGCATCGGTCAGATGGCCACCTTCTCCACCGCTCCTTCTTTGACTGACCGAAGCCTCAGCAGGATGTTGTCCAGAAACAGGAGTTTGTAACCTCCCAGTCTCTGGGAACGCATTGCACAGACCTTTCTGCAAGGCCTCCCGAAGATGTTTCATCCTCTGCTCCCTCTGCGATGGCAAGATAAGGTCCGCAACCTTACCCTTGTAACGTGGATCAAGGAGGGTTGTCAGCCAGTATTGGTCCTTCTCCTTGATACCACGAATACAAGGATCCTTACGCAGGCTTTGCAGGATCAGGGAGGCCATGCAGCATAGGTTTGCTGAGGCATTCGGTCTGGAGTCCTGTGGGTCACTAAGGACAACATGGTCCACAGCCACCTCCTCCCAGCCACATACAAGTCCATGTGTTTCTTGGGACTGATCCCTTAAAGACTGCTGCTGATGCTGAGTGCCAGGCTCCACCTCCATACTGACACAATCCTCCTCCTCCTCCTCGTCCTCTTCCTGTGTGATCGGCGGGCATGCAGGAACACTGTCTGGATAAAGGGGGCCTTGAGAGCTAAGGAAGTCCTCCTCTTCCTGATTCTGTTCTACCTCAAGTGCCCTGTCCATTATTCCATGCAGCGTGTGCTCCAATAGGTGGACAAGGGGGACAGTGTCACTGATGGATGCACTGTCACTGTTCACCATCCTTGTGGCCTCCTCAAATGGTGACAGGACAGTGCATGCATCCCTGATCATGGCCCACTGGCGTGGGGAAAAAAAACAAGCTCCCCTGACCCTGTCCTGGTGCCATAGTCGCACAGGTACTCATTGATGGCCCTCTGCTGCGTGTGCAGCTGCTGCAGCATGGCCAACATTGAGTTCCACCTGGTGGGCATGTCACAGATTAGGCGGTTCTTGGGCAGGTTAAACTCCTTTTGGAGGTCTGCCAGCCGAGCACTGGCATTATATGACCGGTGGAAATGCACACAGACTTTCCTGACCTCCCTCAGGACATCCTGTAAGCCCGGGTACCTGCCCAAGAACCGCTGCACCACCAAGTTAAGGACGTGAACCAAACAGGGCACATGGGTCATTTGTCCCTGTCGGAGGGCAGAGAGGAGGTTGGTGCCATTGTCGCAAACCACCATTCCTGCCTTAAGTTGGCATGGCGTCAACCACCTCTGAACCTGCCCCTGCAGAACTGACAGAACCTCTGCCCCAGTGTCGCTCCTGTCCCTCAAGCACACCAGCTCAAGCACCGCATGGCATCTTTTGGCCTGCATACTTGAGTAGCCCCTTGAACGCCTATGGAACACCGTTGGTTCCGAGGACAAAGCACAGGAAGAGGCCATGGAGGAAGAAGAAGAGGAGGGGGTGGAGGAGAGAGGTGTGTCACAATCATTAGTAGTGGCATTTTGGAGGCATGGTGGCAGAACAACCTCCAACACTACTGCACCTTGTCCTGCATCCTTCCCAGCTGCCAGCAGAGTCACCCAATGCGCGGTGAAACTTAGGTAACATCCCTGTCCATGCCTGCTGGACCATGAGTCAGCGGTAATATGCACCTTACTGCTGACCGCCCTGTCAAGCGAGGCCAAGACATTGCCTTCCACATGCCGGTAGAGAGCCGGAATCGCCTTCCGTGAGAAAAAGTGGCATTTGGGTACCTGCCACTGAGGAACCGCACATTCCACAAACTCACGGAAGGGGACAGAGTCTACCAACTGAAAAGGCAGCAGTTGAAGTGCTAGCAATTTTGCCAAGCTAGCATTCAACCGCTGGGCATGTGGATGGCTGTGAGCGAACTTCTTTCAGCGGTGCAGCAGCTGGGGCAGGGAAATTTGCCTGGTACAATCTGACGTCAGTGTACCGAAAGCAGATTGCCCACAAGTACTTGGCTGTGACACACCTAATTCTACACCTTCATTCCTCTCAGTGCAGGTCTCAGAGAGGACTGAAGGTATAGTGGGGTTGGAGATCTCAGCTGATGAGGAGCAAGGAGAGGTCCTCTTTGTTCTTTGGTGTGGGTCTTGCCAATGAACTGCATGGCAGGTCAACATATGTCTGGTCAAGCATGTGGTGCCCAAGCGGGAGATGTTTTGGCCATGCGAGATACGCTTGAGACATATGTTGCAAATAGCAGAGGTGTGATCTGATGCACTCGTCTCAAAAAAGGCCCACACCAAAGAACTTTTTGAATAACGTGCAGAGACTGCAACGCCCTGCATATGCGGAGCTTTGGGGTGTGATGCAGTCAGTGTGCTGCCCTTAGGCTGGCCCCTGGAGGGCATCCTGCCTCGTTGGTGATGTGCCGCCTCCTCCTTCTCCTCTCTCCTATCAGGCACCCACGTTGAGTCAGTGACCTCATCATCCCCTCCCTCCTCATCACTGGAGCAAACCTGGCAGTATACTGCAGCAGGGGGAGCATGACTGCCAGATTGTTGTCCTTCTTGGGCACCCCCTCTGTCCGTGCTCACGTTACTGCCTTCATCTAGCTCAGTATCATCATCAGAGCCTTCCAAATGCTGGGCATCCTCCTGGAGCATGTACCCAACACTGTGGTCAAACAGTTCGAGGGACTCCTCAGGAGGACATGGTGGGGCTAGGGAAGGAGTCACTGATGACATTGAGCCAAGGGAAGAGGCTGCTGCTTTGCCAGACAAAGTACCCTGAGCATGGGTGAGAGAGGATGAGGAGGATGAGGACGGCTTGGTCATCCCCTCGACCAAGTCTTCCGCTTGTTGCAGCTCAACATGGCCAGCTGCCGAAAAAAAGGCCAAGCGTGTCCCACGGCCACGTGCTGATGAGGATGCACCGTCTCCACGACAGCACTGTTGCCTCTAGACACAGAGCCTGCTTGCCCTCTTTTATTGGCTTGTGACTGTCTGCCTCTCCTTGTTGGCCTTCCAGACATACTAATGACCTGTAGCTAGACACAGAGCCTGCTTGCCCTCTTTTATTGGCTTGTGACTGTCTGCCTCTCCTTGTTGGCCTTCCAGACATACTAATGACCTGTAGCTGCACTAAGCTGGGATATATATATATATATATATATATATATATATGTACTGATACTGCAGCTAGCAAAATCAACTGCCTGCCTGTAGTATGAGAACACCACCAACTTTCTACAGGTAGCTTTAGCTGAACACTGTGCAGAGCTCACAAAAAATAACTTGTAGCTTATTTAGCTGCCTGCAGTAGTCATAGGATCAGGAAAACACCACCAACCTTCTACAGGTAGCTTTAGGTGAACACTGTGCAGAGCTCACACTATACTAACTTGTAGCTTTTTTTAGCTGCCTGCGGTAGTGATAGGATCAGGAAAACACCACCAACCTTCTACAGGTAGCTTTAGGTGAACACTGTGCAGAGCTCGCCAAAAAATAACTTGTAGCTTATTTAGCTGCCTGCGGTAGTGATAGGATCAGGAAAACACCACCAACCTTCTACAGGTAGCTTTAGCTGAACACTGTGCAGAGCTTCACAAAAAAATAACTTGTAGGTTTAGCTGAACACTGTGAGGAGGACGCACTACACTAACTTGTAGCTTTAGCTGAACACTGTGCAGAGGTTGCACTACACTAACTTGTAGTTTTAGCTGAACACTGTGAGGAGGACGCACTACCCTAACTTGTAGCTTTAGCTGAACACTGTGCAGAGGTCACACTAAACTAACTTGTAGCTTTAGCTGAACACTGTGAGGAGAATGCACTACCCTAACTTGTAGCTTTAGCTGAACACTGTGCACTACACTAACTTTTAGTTTTAGCTGAACACTGTGCAGAGGTCACACTAAGCTAACTTGTAGCTTTAACTGAACACTGTGAGGAGGACGCACTACACTAACTGTAAATAGTCTAGCTGCCTGACTGTGGTACTAATAGGATCAAAAGAACACCAGCAATTTTCTTCAGGTAGCTGTAAATACTGTAACAAGACAAGCCTGCCTGTCAGTAGGAAGATAACAGGAACGGATCTAGCTAAACTGAATACAGTGTATATATATATATATATATATATATATATATATATATATATATATATATATATATATATATATATATATATATATGCAACACCTGGGATGCATATATATATACACAATACACTGTAAGTGCAGCTAACTCACTGACTGTCCTGCCTAATCTAGCTAACTCAAATGAAATTACACTGTCTCTCTCTCTATCTCTCAGCACGCCGGAACACACTACACAGGGCCGCCGTGCAGGTGGCCTTATATAATGTGGGGCGTGTTCTAAACCCCCTGAGCCATAATTGGCCAAAGCCACCCTGGCTTTGGCCAATTACAGCTCTCTCTACCGACAGTGCTGTGATTGGCCAAGCATGCGGGTCATAGTGCATGCTTGGCCAATCATCAGCCAGCAATGCACTGCCGCAGTGAATTATGGGCCGTGACGCGCCACACAAATTTGGTGTGAACGGCCCATAACGTTCGCAATTCGGTGAACGATCGAACAGCCGATGTTCGAGTCGAACATGGGTTCGACTCGAACATGAAGCTCATCCCTGCCCACTGTGCTCTAAAATTTGCCCCAATCAGGACATTTTAGGGACTCAAAGCAACTAATTCAAGGAGTTGAAAGGATGATTATTTTTATCATTAATGCATTACATACATTAACAACAAAACCATTGTGTGTGTGTAGCAGACCCATAGCACAACAGAACATGATAGTTAGCTGAAGAAGAGATTGTCACCTCATGTATCAAATAAGTTACGATTGCACTATTGATGAAAATGATCAAAAATAAAAGGCCATTGGAGAATCTAGGAGACAGATAAGAAACACAATCAGTAAATCAAATGAAATATGAGTTCAGTTTTTCCAAACAAATTTATTTTAAAGAGCTTTTAAAGATTATCTGGCATATTAATTGCCCCCCTACCCGCAAAGTACTCCACATAGCTTTGCCGTACTTTGTGGGTGCTTTGGGGTTGCAAGCCAGGACAGCCAGGTTCAAGTGCCGTTAAGGTTTCTGCTGGTGAGTCGGCCTCAGTCGCAACTAAGGCCACATAGTTGGCTGCATTCTTTCGCAAAAAATTATGTAGAATGCAGCAGCACAGAATAATATGGTTCAGTTTGTATTCGGCCATATTTATTGACATTAGGAATAGCCAGAATCGGCTGGCCATTATGCCAAAGGCATTCTCCACCACTCTTCTGGCTCTGGCCAACCGGAAGTTAAAAACCCTCTGCTCCGGGGTGAGGGTCCTCATTGGGAACGACCCCCAGCGCAAATGCCTCATCTGCCACAAACACAAATGGGAGGCCCGCCACGTTATCCTCTGGAAGAGGCAATCCCAAGCTGCCAGTCTGGCAATGCCTGAAGAAATCAATCTGGGCGATGACGCCACCATCCGACATACGGCCATTCTTCCCACGTCCAGATACAAAAACTCACAATTCATCGAAACCACCGCCAACAATATGATACTACTGTACCCCTTGTAGTTATAGTAGTACGACCCCGAGTTGGGGGGTGGGACAATCCGGACGTGTTTCCCATCTATCGCACCACCGCAGTTGGGAAAGTCCCACTGCTGGGCGAATTGGAAGGCCACAGTCTGCCATTCCTGTGTGTTGGAAGGAAACTGTGGAGTCAAACAAGAAAATCAAAATTAGTACTTTTGCACATAACATTGCAAGCAGATTAGACACAAACATTCTTGGCCAACATAAGTATAACATTTATTTAAATCAGTATTTAAACTCAAAAGTATAAGGTCCACTTTGTTAGATTCCTCACCCCCTCTGATGGCCCATTGTAAAAATTTTAGGGTGCGGGGGTGTTTTTGACAGGTAACCTCCTCTACTTCATTGAGAGCTGAATGCATAAATAATGTGTGTTACTTTGGCCAGCCCCTCCTTACTTACACTATTGGCAGCCCACTGGACAGGTAAGAAGTGTCATAATCCAAAAATATGAATACACACTGTACAAATTGAAGCACATTTTTACATTCTGTAATTACCTATCAAGATAATAGAAGAACAAAACTTTAAACAGTACCATTTGAAAGTATTCAGACAGGCCCTTGCACTGCATGCTTTGGTGAATGCAACCATAAATATGAACACAAAAGAGGTAGGTATAGTGTGTATGGGTTTGGCAAAGTCAGCACTACAATGGAGCTGACAAAATACATTGTTAAGTGACTAGGCTAGGTGTGTATGGGCCCAGGATAACCTGCTGGGGAAGTTAGTGAAGGCAAATATGCATGAAGGACAAAAAAGGACCATTAAAGATTACAGTATGCATGAGGACAAAGAGGACATTCACTGCATATTACAATCATGTTAATTATGGAATGATGAAATAAATACAATACATTAGCAAACATTAAATACATAGAATGTGATGTTAAAGGATACAACTTAACCTAATATAGTCCTTCTGTAGGACCTGTATGATGGCAGAACAAGTCTCTGGAATAATGATTCCCAGAGCCTGGGGGGAGATAAACTTAATATCCTGGAGACTTTTCCCCATCGCCAAGTACCGCAAGGTGGCGACTAACCTTTGCTCAGGAGTGATGGCTTGCCACATGCAGGTGACACAGACTTACTGTCCCTGCCTATGTTTGCTTGATCTGGGCGGGGACCACCTTATGGGGAAAAATACAAATAAAACAAAAATAATACAAAGAAAATAACAATTGCAGAAAAATGAATCTGTAAATAATATACAAACACAAAAATAGTGGCAGCAAGTGACTGGTTCTGGACCAGCATATGGCTCTTACCACTATCAGAAGTCATCTTTCTCTTTTGTCTGTCTTATTTCACAGTTAGTTGAATTCTCATACATTGATTAAGACCTAGTCTGGTTCTCTCTGTACTTCAGAAATTGATTTTTTTAACCATTTGGGAGCTTTCTTTTCTCCATTCTCATCTATATGTCAGAAATCCCTATAGCCATCACCTCTGTGAGGCAGGTTTCTGAGCTGGTAGCCATATCTTGCAAGGAACCCATTTCTATCTTTGTATAGGAGCAAGATGGTGTTTAGGACTAGGACTTCCTTTTTACAAAGGTAATGCCCAGCTTGCATTTCAGTCCGTGCCTAAAAAAAGATCATTACAAATTTAAAATTTGCAAATGTTGCTTATGGAACAAGAATAAATAAAGATAAGAAAGGAAAATGTGAACATCAAATGACAGCAATTCCTTAACTGGCATTTTTTTCTGTCAATTAGATGTAGAGCTAGTTACAAGAAACTAAAATAGTTTTTTCAACTTCTCTTATTTCTTTAAACATAAAAGATTTAAAATATACCAGTGAAGTGAGACAGACATCTGATAGAAGTTTTCATATAAATATTTTATCTGAGGACTTATTCATGATAGATGAAAAAACAAGAGACTTGACAGTTCTGGTCAAATTACATTTTAATTGATTTTTAAGTTAATAAAGTGTACTGTATGTCTGGACAAAAACAAACTTTGTACTTCTTTGCTTTACATAAAAACCTCTGCACATTCCATCCCCCAAAAAATGCCACAAATAGGGAAAAATTAATGGTGATCTGGCAGAAATTCAGTAAACTCCCAACAGAAAAACTGAACACTAGTTTCAAGAGACATTTGAAACTTGAATATCTGTTATCAATTACTGAGGGGGTGTCCACATTTTATTCTCTGCCTGATATGTTATGTTCCATCCAAAGTGTATGTTAACCTTTTATTCAATTAACAGAACAACGGCACCCAAACTTTGGAATTTGACTGTTGATATCTGCTATTTAATAGATTCAAGCACAGTTCCCACACAATATTTTATTAACCCCTGGTTTACCAAGGTACATTTATAAACATCCCGGTGTTCAAGGGGTTTACAGCCAATTCTTGGCTTTTAGGTAGATGTGATCCAGGCAGCCCTAGAGCCATCTGATTACTCTTACAGGATTCCAAAGGAGGTGAACCCTGATCTCGCTGCAACTAATGAAACCAGAAGCAACATTTATCACGTCACTTCCAGCTCAAATGTTTCTTTACCCAGCTGCTCTAGCCAAGGAAAGCAACTAATCAATCACATTCTATGCTTGATTAGCTGCAGAGAGGGCAGGGGAAACATTGGAGGTCTAATGAGTTATTTTGAGGGGACAGCAAATTTACACTGCTATACAAGCTGTACACTCACTACTTTACATTGTAGAGAAGTGTCATTTCTTCAGTGTTGTCACATGAAAAGATATAATAAAATATTTACAAAAAAGTGAGGGCTGTATATATATATATATATATATATATATATATATATATATATATATATATATATATATATATACAGTGGGGACGGAAAGTATTCAGACCCCCTTAAATTTTTCACTCTTTGTTATATTGCAGCCATTTGCTAAAATCATTTAGGTTCATTTTTTTTCCTCATTAATGTACACACAGCACCCCATATTGACAGAAAAACACACAATTGTTGACATTTTTGCAGATTTATTAAAAAAGAAAAACTGAAATATCACATGGTCCTAAGTATTCAGACCATTTGCTCAGTATTTAGTAGAAGCACCTTTTTGATCTAATACAGTCATGAGTCTTTTAGGGAAAGATACAACAAGTTTTTCACACCTGGATTTGGGGATCCTCTGCCATTCCTCCTTGCAGATCCTCTCCAGTTCTGTCAGGTTGGATGGTAAACGTTGGTGGACAGCCATTTTTAGGTCTCTCCAGAGATGCTCAATTGGGTTTAAGTCAGGGCTCTGGCTGGGCCATTCAAGAACAGTCACGGAGTTGTTGTGAAGCCACTCCTTTGTTATTTTAGCTGTGTGCTTAGGGTCATTGTCTTGTTGGAAGGTAAACCTTCAGCCCAGTCTGAGGTCCTGAGCACTCTAGAGAAGGTTTTCGTCCAGGATATCCCTGTACTTGGCCGCATTCATCTTTCCCTTGATTGCAACCAGTCATCCTGTCCCTGCATCTGAAAAACACCCACACAGCATGATGCTGCCACCACCATGCTTCACTGTTGGGACTGTATTGGACAGGTGATGAACAGTGCCTGGTTTTCTTCACACATACCGCTTAAAATTAAGGCCAAAAAGTTCTATCTTGGTCTCATCAAACCAGAGAATCTTATTTCTCACCATCTTGTCCTTCAGGTGTTTTTTAGCAAAATCCATGCAGGCTTTAATGTGTCTTGCACTGAGGAGAGGCTTCCGTCTGGCCACTCTGCCATAAAGCCAAGACTGGTGGAGGGCTGCAGTGAGGGTTGACTTTCTACAACTTTCTCCCATCTCCCGACTGCATCTCTGGAGCTCAGCCAAAGTGATCTTTGGGTTCTTCTTTACCTCTCTCACCAAGGCTCTTCTCCCCCGATAGCTCAGTTTGGCCGGACGGCCAGCTCTAGGAAGGGTTCTGGTCGTCCCAAACGTCTTCCATTTAAGGATTATGGAGGCCACTGTGCTCTTAGGAACCTTAAGTGCAGCAGAATTTTTTTTGTAACCTTGGCCAGATCTGCGCCTTGCCACAATTCTGTCTCTGAGCTCTTCAGGCAGTTCCTTTGACCTCATGAATCTCATTTGCTCTGACATGCACTGTGAGCTGTAAGGTCTTATATAGACAGGTGTGTGGCTTTCCTAATCAAGTCCAATCAGTATAATTAAACACAGCTGGACTCAAACGAAGGTGTAGAACTATCTCAAAGATGATCAGATGAAATGGACAGCACCTAAGTTAAATATATGAGTGTCACAGCAAAGGGTCTGAATACTTAGGACCATGAATATTTTGGTTTTTCTTTTTTAATAAATCTGCAAAAATGTCAACAATTCTGTGTTTTTCTGTCAATATGGGGTGCTGTGTGTTCATTAATGAGGAAAAAAAATGAACTCAAATGATTTTAGCAAATGGCTGCAATATAACAAAGAGTGAAAAATTTAAGGTGGTCTGAATACTTTCCGTCCCCACTGTATATATAAAAAATACATATACATACACACACACACACACTGTATGGGGATCAGACTCAATGCAGGGACAAACTCACAGTTTCTTTAGGAAAAACTGCATGTTTAACCCATAGGATTTTCACAAACAGAAGTAAAATGCTTCTTGTGATAAATCAAACTGCTCTAATGAGCCTTATGCTGCGTACACTCGATCGGATTTTCTGACAACAAATGTTCGATAAGAGCTTGTTGTCGGAAATTCCGACCGTGTGTAGGCTCCATCGGACATTTTTTGTCGGAATTTCCAACAACAAAAATTTGAGAGCTGGTTCTCAAATTTTCTGACAACAAAATCTGTTGTTGGAAATTCCGAGCGTGTACACAATTCCAATGCACAAAATTCCACGCATGCTCTGAATCAAGTATGAGATGGAAGCACTCGGTCTGGTAAAACTAGCATTCGTAATGGAAATATTGGAGATATTGGAATGGAGACATTCATCACGCTACACATTTTCTAATCTTTTAATGCAGCGCATTCTCTTCTTCTTTATAATGCTAGAATAATAAAGTTGTTTTGCTGCTGATATTCACTGCTGAGTTCCCACAAACTGATTTCTTTATTATTTCTTGTGATTTCATGAATACATTTTTTTTTCGCCAGATCTCAAGAATCTCAAGAATAATGTTTATAATTTTTGTTTATAGTAATCTCCTTTTTTTTTTAAATCAAGATCTCCTATTTTTTTATTATTTTTCTAGTGATCACCATAATATTTTTTTTTTTCGTTTGGGTGTCAAGTTACCACAACACCATTATTATCTTGTATTTTTAACCTCAAGGAGATTGTTTGTTGTTGGTGTCCCTTGTTAATTTTACATTGTCTTTTTGAAATGTACCTGCCTACTCACAAACAAACTGTCCTTTTTCAATCATACCCTTTTTATGTCCTTTTTATATTATATTTAAGAAAAAAATATACATTTATTAGGGTTCATAACAAAATAAAGAGGAAGGCAAAGCTGGATAAACTGGTGAAATTTGTAAAGCCTTTGTACCCCAGGGCACACATCAACTATTTGACAGGCAAAATTGGGAGCCTGAGGAGTCCATTTAATAGCGAGCACAATCCGGTCCAGGACTCAGGAACAGCAGCAGATGACATATATGTCCCCAGGCTGTGGGCTTACAACAGCCTGCATCTTTTGCCAGACCAGACTGAACCCAGGCCATCACTCTCTTGTCTTTCTTACACACTTGCTTCCACGCTTGCTTCCAGGCTGTGGCTCTGGTGTTGAAGTTGTGGCAGGAGGTGGAGGAGGTGGAGGGGGAGGTGGAGGATGGACAACTCACACAGGTAGGTTTTGCTTGTGATTTCGCCCCTCAACCCCTTATTTTAGGCCATATATATCAGTTCCTCACAAAAGAGGCTTTGGCCCACCTCTATTTCCTGCATTTTCTTGGCAGCCATGCAGTCATAGGCCTCAAGAAGACTGGTGGGGGTTCTGAGGGCTGCAGAAGCCTGCTGAATTAACCCAAGCGCTGACTCCTCCATGCTCCTCCCTTTCCTGTGCCTTTTTTGTTGAAGGCGGAGGGGAGGGACCTGGGCTTCGGTCAGGTTACTGGGACCGACCACCTCCTGGCTGCCACTTACCCCTGCCACTTCCTGGCTGCCACTTACCCCGCCACCTCCTGGCTGCCACTTACCCCCGCCACCTCCTGGCTGTCATTTTCCCCTGTTACCACCTGGCTGTCACTTTCTACAGCTGTGTATGAAAAAGGGACATAGTTTTAGTTTATTGATCATCAATCACACACAATTTTGAGAAATATGCTGAACAATGCTATACCCGACTCACAGATCATACGTACGACGCACGCGTGTTATGCTTTATATACACTGCGCATGCGTGACACTCTGCCCACCCCTGACCTTCTATCTAGTATATTCCCCGCCCCTTGTCTTTCGGCAAAGTGGGAGAGCACATGGTGGAGAGACAACAAGTGCATGAAGACAGCAGCAACGACGAAAGCCCGAAGCCACAAATGTCCTGATCCCAGAGGAGATTTAAGGCCTCTAATATGTCCTTTAGAAATGGTGGAGATGGTGGACATCTTGAAGAGGGCCGACTATGATGGGAAGCATGGACCTTATCCAAACCCAAATGTGAGAAAGGCCAAGATCATGACTAAAGTTGTGAAAAGTCTGCAGAAGAATTTTGGGGTACGGCGATCCAAGGATCAACTGAGGAAACGCTGATCAGACCTCAAATTTAGGGAGCACGATCAGTACAGAAGAATCAAGAGAGTTCTGCAAGCAAGTAAGTGTTTGTTGTGTGTTCCTATTATTCTTATTACATTCATGCTGCTCCATGTGCTTTTACTTGTTGTACAGTTTAAAATGGTAAGCTTCAGGTTCGTGGGCACAGTAATCGTTCGTAGTAAACATTGTTTGTTTGCCCACTAATACGATGTTTTTGGCAGCTGCAGGTTAACTACATTTATTCAGGCCTATTTGTATTAAAGGAAGTTCAGTAAATTGTTGTCTAGATGGGTTTGTAACCAGAATGAAATGCAAACTTGATTCAGTGTAAGTAGAGGACACTCAGCAGCTGTCTACACATCTGGACACAGGAGCACTAGTATGGGACACCAGAACAAACTTTTTAGGGTGTCTCACACAGGTGCTCCAGTGGATATTAGGGGTCTTTAACCACTTCAATACCAGGCACTTAGACAACTTCCCGCCCAGACCAATTTTCAGCTTTCAGCACTGTCGCAATTTGAATGACAATTACGCGGTCATGCTACACTGTACTTAAACAATTTTTTTATCATTTTTTTTCCCACAAATAGAGCTTTCTTTTGGTGGTATTTGATCACCTCTGTGTTTTTTATTTTTTGCGTAACAAATAAAAAAAGACCGAAAATTTTGAAAAAAAACACGTTTTCTTAGTTTCTGTTAAAAATTTTTGTAAATAAGTACGTTTTCTTCTTCAATGGTGGGCACTGATATGGCTGCACTGATGGGCACTGATACGGCAGCACTGATGGGCACCGATGAGGTGGCACCAATGAGGTGGCACTGATGAGGTGGCACTGACGGGCACTGATGATGGGCACTGATAGGTGGCACCGATGGGCACTGATAGGTGGCACTGGTATGCGGCACTGATGGGCACTCATAGGTGGCACCGATGGGCACTCATAGGCGGCACTGATGGGCACTCGTAGGTGGCATTGATGGGTACTTATGGGTGGCACTGATGGGTACTTATGGGTGGCACTGATAGGTGGCACAGATGGGCACTGATGGGCACTGATAGGTGGTCACTGATGGGCACGAATGGGCACTGACAGGTGGTACTGATGGACACTGATGGGTGGCACTGATGACACTGGTGGCACTGATGCTCCTAAGGGTAGCATTGCTGGGCATCACTGCAATATACTGGTGCCAATCAGTGCCCATTTGTGGGCACTGATTGGCACAGATTGGGCACTGACTGGGCACATTGGGCACATGTGGATGGCCATGGGGTTCATACCTGGCCATCCACATGTTGCCCCTCTCCATGGTGGTCCTAGTGGCGATCCCTGGTGGTCCAGTGTGGTCATCTGAGGGGGGCTGCACTGATAAACAATCAGCGCAGACCCCCCTGTCAGGAGAGCCGCCGATCGGCTCTCCTCTACTCGCGTCTGTCAGACGTGAGTGAGGAAAAGCCGATCAACGGCTCTTCCTATTGACAATGTGAATGGACACGGCTGATCACGTGGTAAAGAGCCTCCGCCAGAGGCTCTTTACCAAGATCAGTGGAGCGGTGTGTCAGACTGACACACAGTTCCACCGATCGCCACGATGCGTGCCCCCGCGGGTGCGCGCCGGCATGTTATCCTGCTGGACGTCATATGGCGCCCAGTCAGGATAACTGAACCACCGCCCGGCCGTCATCTGCTATGGGCCTGCTGGGAAGTGGCTATATGTGTGATACTTTACCCAAAAAGGTAAGTATTCAGCTTGAAGAAAGGGAAAAAAATCATGTCTTCAGCTTGGAACTAGAGAAGCAAAATGATACCCCAGCTCCACTGCCAATATGATGATCTATGAACTGTGAACCGATGCTCTAGCCAGGACGTTCAGGCCCTAAAATGCAGTACTTGAATCAGAAAATGGCTGGCAACTCGGATGCTCTTGAATAAAAGTCCTTTATTTGGTTACATGGGTACACGGGTACAGACTACGCTGGCGCGTTTTGGCTAAGAAGCCCTCATCAAAGCATACATGTTTGATTTAAAAACTGATATTTATAACAGAGTAAGCACTCCAAATGGGGCGGGTGCATCCTAATCAGAGCAATCAAAACAATAAAAACACATGGAGAAAAGGAAGAGAGAAGCACAGCAGGCATATGAGGGACATATCATGAACAAATAAAGCATATTCAAAATGGTGCAATACATGTATCAAACAATGCAACTATGTTAAAAAATGTGATTATGTTAAAAAAAGATTTATGTCCATTTTATCATTCAAACCATACTGTTTTCTAGTATTGAGGGTATGTATCCACCACACTTCACATTGAAGCAAAATATAATGAATGTCACCTCCTCTTGGAGGTTTTTTTAACCTGTTCAGCACCAAAAAAGGAAAAAATCAAGATTATCATGATGGAATTCCCTGAAATGTTTTGACACATTTTAGATATCTTTAGCATTAATATTTGTGGTGTCATTCACATGTTCCAAAATGCTAACTCTCAACTTGCGTATAGTGCAGCCAACGTATTGTAGACTGCAGGCACTACACTGAATAACATATACCACTGATTTAGAGTTGCAGTTTATGTACTCTTTGATGGTATATGTTTTCTTGGTAGAAAAAGAAAAAAATAGGTGCTTTTTTTATGTCTATAACAAGCTGGGTGACAACATACTTCCCAGACTGGGGGCCCTTCTACTGGAAAATTGGCAACTGCCCTGGATAACAGAGTACAGATCTTTGGCAGCATACAAAATGGGGAGATGTGCTTTAAGAATCGCAACGATTTTGTTGTATTCTAAAGAAAATGTAGTGACAAAATTAACTTTATTTCTATTGTAATCCCTACACTGTTTGTGTTTATTTGTGCCACTATTCTGAATCATCTCCACCCGATCTCTATGAAATGCTGTATAACTATTGATCGTGTATTATAGCCTCTTTCTTTAAGTTGCTTTTGAATCACTGTGCATTCTTGCAAGAAATCCTTGTCTGTAGAGCAGTTTCTCCTGGCCCTGATGAATTCACCAGTGGGCAAAGACTTGATGGTGTGACTGGGGTGACAGCTATTGGCCAATAAAAGGGAATTCCCTGCACATGGCTTTCTAAAAATTCTGGAAGTCACTGTGTTGATATCTAGATGCCCCACCAAGGTCAAATCCAAATAGTCTATTTGGGTCAGGTGGTGCTCACAGGTGAACTCCAGGTATATTTCATAAAGTCGCCTATGTCACCACTCAATCTATGCCATACTACAATCAGGTCATCAATGAACAACCATACC
This sequence comes from Aquarana catesbeiana, assembly GCF_042186555.1. Lineage (NCBI taxonomy): Eukaryota > Metazoa > Chordata > Amphibia > Anura > Ranidae > Aquarana > Aquarana catesbeiana. The sequence goes on from NC_133326.1 coordinate 394,349,945, forward strand.
AGGCGATGTTGGGTTACCATGGGCAAATAAAGTAGATTCTTCCCACCAGCCCATGTAAAGATTCGCCAAAGAGGGGGAAATTTTTGCCCCCATGGATGCACCTTGGCTCTGAATGTAGTATCGTTCATCAAACATGGAGAAATTGTGTGTCAGGAGGAACTCTACTGCTCTACATTAAGACTGTAACCACTGTAGTATGAAAGATGATGTTTAATGGCTAACAGTGCTAGAGAGTGAGGAATGCAGGAATACAGAGATCTAACATCTATGGTAATCCAAATGCATTCTGTGGACCAAAAAATGTCCTGCATGTGAGCTAACAAATGTCCAGTGTCCTTTATAAACCCTGGTAGACGTACAACAAGCGGTTGAAGAAATTGATCAACCCATTCTTCTAATCTGTCTAATAGCGATCCTATGCCAGCAACTATAGGGCGACCTTTCACTGGATTATCTTGTTTGTGCACTTTGGGGAGATGGTGAAAAACCGGAGTAATGGCATGTGTGACCATGAGCTAATCTACAATTTTTTGATCTAAAACACCCATCTCCTTACCTTCATCAAATAAGTGTAACATTGTTTGTTGTATAGTTGCTGTGAGATCAGAACTGAGGGGGCGATATGTGATGTGATCTTCCAGCTGCCTGAGTGCTTCCTGTTTGTAACTAGCAGTATCTAGGATCACTACAGTACCCCCCTTGTCTGCCTGGCGAATCACTATGTCAGATCTCATTTTCAAGGCTTTTAAGGCTGTGGTTTCTTGCTTGGTCAAATTAATTTTATTTCTATTATTGTCTTGTTGACACAATTCCTGCAATTTAACCAATTCTGATTCCACAATATTCTGAAACAAATCCACAATGTCATTTCTGTTTTGAACAAGGTAAAAATATTTATCCCCTATGTTAATGTTTGATTCCTGTATACCAAAAGATCCTCCCTCTGATTCTGCTTGCAGACTCTCCAATGCAAACCTTGCTACTAAATAATCAAATCTGAAGGAGGTGGTCTCATTTTGAACATTGTGACACACTGTGGATTCGCTGTCAGAAGGTATATCATTGAAATGTTTCCAAAGCATTAGATTTCTTACAAAACGATTGATATCCAGTATAGTGGAAAAAAGACAAAAATGTGTACTAGGGACAAAAGACAAGCCCTTAGACAAAACAGAAAGTTCATGCTGGGATAATACAATGCCTGAAAGAGTCAATACATTGTTAGAAAAGTCTGTACCTAGTTCTGTGTCTTCTTGTCTTTCATTCTGTAGCCTGTGTTGTTTGTATGGTGACCCCCACCTTGTCCTCTTTTTCCTCTTTGATCTGGTGGATGTGTTGATATTAAGGATTTATTGCAGGCTGCTGTAATGGCTCCTCTATGGGAAAAACCAAGCTGACTGAACCTCTTGAGGAGACAGGAGACTGCTGTTCAGCTGCGTCAGAAAATTCTGACTGTGTATCCTCTGGTGAGCTGAAGTTCATTATATATAGAGAGCGATCGATATTGCAAAACACTCTCCTTCAAAGAGACTATGTTCTGGTTGACAACTACAAGAAGTTTCTCTTCATATGATGAAATCAAACGCTTTAAGTCAAACGAACATTTAGAGAGGATGTCATTCCATTCTGTGAGGAAAAGATTAGAGTAAACTGTGGAGGGATATTTCTTTATCTGCAGACCTCTGGGCACCATATACTCTACAATATATTGCTCAAGACCTGTGCACTACTAATACAATGTTTTTGGCAGCTGCAGGTCAACTACATTCGTTCAGGCCTATTTGTATTAAAAGAAGTTTAGTACATTGTTGTCTAGATGGGTTTGTAACTAGAATGAAATGCAAACTTGATTCAGTGTAAGGAGAGGACACTCAGCAACTGTTTACACATCTGGACGCAGGAGCACTAGTGTGGGACACCAGAACAAACTTTTTAGGGTGTCCCACACAAGTGCTCCAGTGGATACTAGGGGTCTCTACATGTGTGATACTATACCCAAAAAGGTAAGTATTCAGCTTGAAGAAAGGGAAAAAATCATGTCTTCAGCTTGGAACTCTGCCAAAACAGACAATTGTACGACACTTCAAGCAATGTTTCATATTCCTATTTCTTGCCTCAAATATCTGTGTGCTAAGTATAACTTTATAACATAGGCGAGAAAAGAATTGGGATGTCAGAGGACACCAGGGACCCCCAACCTCCTAAAGAAGGGTAAGTTACCACACCACAACCTCAGGAAGGAGAGGTTTATGAAGTGGGCGAAATAGTGACCACAACAGGTGAGTGTCTGAGACCACAGCTTCAGGTAATAGATGTATGCCTGCATATTTATAATACATGGTGTGTTGTTTTCTTTTAGGTGATGTGGATGTTGTGGAAGAAGAATCTCATTTCACAAGTGCACACGTCCTCATCGGGGAGATCATGGTGTGCAATCGGGATTTACAGAAGATCAAGGAAGACATCAATGATGTTGAAAAAAGACTCAAAAACATCATTAATGTTTTAGGCAGAATATAAAACACAACAAAATTGTATATTTTTATTAGAACTTTTCTAAAAAATGTTTAAAGCCAAATTTTGATGATGCACATAGTATGTCAACATGTGCTATCTGCCACCATGGGATATCAAGGTACGCGTTTTGTGGGTGCAACCCCTTCCTCGCAACTCAAGTAGCTGAGAGGAAGAGGTTGTACCCCCGAAACACGTCCATTGATCCCGCATGATGAGAGCTAGCACATGTTGACCTTAGGCATGGGATCAGGAGTGAAATCCCATTTTGACTCCCAATTTGTGTGCATATTCAAAATTTGGCTTTCATGGAGGTGACATCACCCCATCTAATGAAGGCAAAATCAACACAGTTTGGACATACTGTAATGGAAATTTGTAAGTTCTGTATATAATTGTATTCTATTTTGTATGTATTGCACACTGCCCTCACTGTGCACACGGCACTAATAATGTTTTCAGTAAATGTTTACATTCTTTTGAGTCCTGATTAGAATAAGCCTGTCTATGTAACGCCCCTTGTTACCATAAACGTACAATTGTAATATTAATGTGATACTTACGTAATCATGTGCATAAAAACCTTCAATTGCGTCATAATAAAGCAGAACAGTAATTTGGAAAGATGCTGAGTGTATCTTTTGTGTCTGTTCCCTACTGCAGTAGTTATTATTAATTTGGAACCACTAATCAATATGAGGATAGGAGTTGCCTATCATCAATTCAACCGAGTCAGCATGGCGAGCTTTGCCTTAGGAGGGGATTCCAGGTGACCCGGAGTATCCGAAACGAGGAGCTTGAGACGATCCGGGAATTTCTGATAATCAGCCGGCTGAGGTAAGCCTTTTGCTTACATTTGAGTTATCAGACTTCCTTGATCGGTAAGGCATTTTCGGGACAAAGGGTACCTATTTTACTCCCCTTAATCGAACTGTATTGATTGGTGGTTATATGTTATGTTGTCTCTGTCTATTGTCCATCGGAGTGTTATAGATAAGAAAGGGAAGAATAGTGCTGTTCACAGGTATATGTAGTACATCTGCTAGATAAAGTAGTTTAGAGGCAAGAGGGTATAGGCACAAGTAGAGAAGAGAGAAGACTGGCCAGTCATTATGGGCATTGAATTAAGTAAGGGAATGAAGGGTAAGAGACCCTCAAAAATGCCCAGCGCAAGAGGAGCGCTATATATGAACCAAAGGTGCGGTTCCGCCTATACTGAGCCCCTAGATTAATGGTTAGAGTGGACAGGGATCCACATTGGGTAACTGGGTTACCAAAGTCCACAGGGACTAAGAATCACACAGAGTAAACAGCTAGAGAAACAGCTATCTATGTGAGCAGGATGGATCAAGGGTGACATTAACACTAGACAGAAAGGGACATTTTCATGTTAAGTAGTGGGATGAATTTGGGGTCAGGCACTACAACTATTAGAGTCAGAAACAGAGAAATGAGAGGTAAAACAGAATACTTTATATGTTGTCAGAGAGAGAAGATGGGATGAGCACTGTGGCTCCCCATCTGATCATAGAATCATAGAAGCTAGATATAAAAGTTATTTTAAACAAAATAAGGAAAGCAGAATTTAGGCAGGGAAATATTAAAGAGTTAAAAGAAAGTGAGAGAATGATATGCATGTGTTGTGTACAAATGGGAAAAATGTAAGCGATTTTAGAGAGATATTGGTGTGTGTGCGAATGCTGGGACCTTTAGTTCTATTGCTGGTGTGTGTCATGTACGCAGATGTGACCCCCTCCTTTGTGCTCTCATGAAAGAAATGTGGCTGGGATGAGAGGTTAGTGATAAGCTGGAAGGACATCATGCCAATTCCAGTTTTTTAGACAAAACATTTATAACAAAATGTGCCGGGTTAACGAATCTAATGGTAAACAATGTGATCACAATTATTTTGAATCTGTTTTCCAAACATGGTAAAATGAAGGTTACATTTAACCGTGTATTACACAAATTGAATATCCTTTGATAGTGGAAACAGTGCATTTAAAAAAGGGAAATTAAGTAAAATTAAGTAATAATGAGTATTAATTTCTAATATGAGTTTAACAATTATATAGATATAATGAAACTGGTTTAGACAACCTTTGGTTGGAAATGAAATCCAGGTTAATGGGGAAATTTTAATGAATGAGATTAGTTTAGATTAAGATAACAATTTTGTAATTTTACATTTATTCAATAAGCCCTTATTGAGAGAAAAAAAGATTAAGATGAGGTTGTTATTTGGAATAAAGCTGCCATAATATTTAACAAAGCCAAGATGGATGGGATACATAAGAAGTTTTTCTACAAAAATGAAATTTCAAGGTTCTTGATAATAACTTGATGTCAGTCCATGATGTGAGAGTTGTTATAAATAAAATTTAAATATAACAGACCCATCACATCAAGTCCACACACCCTGTTAGGATAGATGCCACCTGCAGCCAGTTGTTTTATAGTTTTTGATGCTTTCTGGTCCATCATACAGATTCTTGGTCCTTTTGTTTTTATTTATTTTTATTTTTGAAATCCAAAGCAGAATGTGTGGATTGTGAAATGATGTGCCCATTTTTGTTGTAAGTGCAGTGGTATAAGCAGAAGAATATTTTGGATTTATGGGCATCTCTCCATGACCGCAGGGTATTGTTATCATTTATTATAATATTGCCAGGAAAAAGTTGTCTTTTGAAACATGAGACTGGAGTTCTTACACAAATAGCGTGATAGAAAACAAGCCATTGTAATATATTTATGCAAGCTGGACCCAGTAATGAAGGGTTCATTCCGATATATCAGAGCTGTAGCTTTTATGCAAAGGTGCTATTAGACAAAGTTAGATATTGTTTTGGTCAAACATTTAATTTTTAATGGTCCGACATTCTGTGCAGCAAATATACAGCTAACTAAATGTTTGTTTAATGAAAGGTTTAAAATATGAGTTTGTTTATGTACAAATCTAACAATGAAAAATGCGTACATTTATTCAAGAGAAAGGAAGACACATGTGTTAAATTGATGGTGTAGGAATCAGCTGCTGTGAGCCCAGTGCGGGACACACTCCCTGAAGACCCAGATATTTAATTTTTTGTAGATTTGAGTATGCAGTTTATCACCCAGAAGGATACTCTGTATTCAAAGTCATTGGATCCTTTTTCCCCAGCTCAAGAAACAGAGCTCCATGTTTTAGCAAAGCCTGTGAGCTATAATAAGAATGTATATTTATATAGATAGTCGAGATATAGAGAGCTTTTGGTTCCATTTAAAGGGCCAGAAGTTTGTTTTTACTTCGGCAGGTAAACCAACCAAGCATGCCAAGTTAATTTGATTGGCTGTTTTCAGCCTTCCAGCTTCTTGCTGAGGTAGCCATATTAACTTTCACGCATGGAAGCAGACCAGGTGACTAAGGATGCTGCATTTACAGCCCTGGACACTTGATGGGTCTGTGCAACTCACAGATTCCACCCTAGTTCTGGCCCAGTATAGCTGGGATTAATAATTCAACTTTAAGGACCCCAGAACGAGAAGAACAAGTGGTCCACAGGGGGCAACTTCTTATGAAACAGGACTTTGGAAAAGGTGATCATTTATGTCTGCCAGCCACTCTTTTCCCTTCAGCTTGACACATGGACCGTGTCATCAGTCACAAGCAGTTATGGCTGCCTTAGTAAATGAGCGTGGGATAGAGCCAGGGTTCACCACAGTTGTTTTACTAACATACCACTTCTTGTTTTACCTGTTACCAAAGGTGTTACCAAAAGCTGAACATCCCTCCCAGAGATTACAAAAAGATATATCCAGATGCCCAAGTTAGGATCTTACGAGTATGCATTTTGTCTGTATGGACATGTTTTTTGGATGTCCAGTGGCAAATGCTACTGCAAAGGCCACAGTAAAAAGTGTTATCAGAAGTAGTTTGTAAGTACAGAGTGCCAGAAAGTACAGAGAGTAACAGAGGAAATCATTTTTTATAGGAGAGTCCTTAATAGAAGTTTTGAGGTTTTATTTTTACACCCCCACTGTCTACAATGTAGCGGACAAAGTAGAGTAAGAAACTAGAAAACTTTTGCCTGAATGTTTTCTTATATTTTATGAAGCCCCTAAGGGGGATATTGGACTCTCTCCCTATGGGATTTGGTTTGGGAGTGTGTTACTCACTTGCTTATATTTTGTCTCAGCAGCTGAAGTCCTTCATTCGGATCTCATAGAGAATGTTGCTGATCTTTTAAGGTTTTTGACAAACTCATTTATGTGTTTTCTCCCCAATTCCAGATCCTAAAAGTTCGGAAGGATCTAAAACTAAAGCCAGGTGACTTGTGGATTTTTAAGAGACATTTATATATAAGGAAATGTTTGGAGACTCAATACAGCATCTATTTCATGTACAGTTTTTGCAAAACTTGAAGGAAAAGTCACCTGGATCCACACCAGACACTGCAAAAATGACTAAATTAAAGAAATCTCTGTGTTTGATTTGTTTCCCTCTTGTGATCACAGTCTAGGGTACTTTTTGATTCAGTTACTTTAATTGTAAGGGATATATATATTTGAAAAATAGTTTAGCCATGTTGAAGTCATATTTGTCTTTTGTACGTCTTCCATTTTATGTAGAATTGTCTGTGTTTACATATGCTGATAAGTCAGCATGCCAACAATTAAGCTAGAAGGCCATTCTGGCCACAGGAGTGTACAGCCAGTACTCTGTAAATATGTCTTATCAATCATTTGTTTTTCACAATGAAAAGTCATTTTGTAATGAAAAAGTTGCTCAGCTATTATTTTCTCCACAATGGAGTTTTTTGCCTCTTTGGCCAGGACTACCTCCACCTAAGCGTGTGGAGGTTCCAGGTTAAAGGTGATAGCAGGTATGGTTAGTGATCAAAATATTGATCAAAAGAGGGGAGACTGTAATGGAAATTTGTAAGTTCTGTATATAATTGTATTCTATTTTGTATGTATTGCACACTGCCCTCACTGTGCACACGGCACTAATAATGTTTTCAGTAAATGTTTACATTCTTTTGAGTCCTGATTAGAATAAGCCTGTCTATGTAACGCCCCTTGTTACCATAAACGTACAATTGTAATATTAATGTGATACCTACGTAATCATGTGCATAAAAACCTTCAATTGCGTCATAATAAAGCAGAACAGTAATTTGGAAAGATGCTGAGCGTATCTTTTGTGTCTGTTCCCTACTGCAGTAGTTATTATTAATTTGGAACCACTAATCAATATGAGGATAGGAGTTGCCTATCATCAATTCAACCGAGTCAAATGTCTGATATTGCCTTCAATTTATTAAAGTTGAACTTTGTAAGTTCCTGAGTTGTGTATTGTTTTATGTTTTGAAAAACATGCCTGTTTACCACAAAAAAAGAATATTTCTACTGTACCAAAAAAAAAAAATATTCCAAAAAATATGTTGGTTTGTTCAAAGACCCTTTTCTAAATGCACATGTGAATGTGCAGAGAGTAAAAAAAATTTTACTCAACAATGTGTGGTTTCTTCTTTCAATGTTCAATAGCAGTCTTTTGCTTAAGTTGGTGTTTACAGTGACAATGGGGGTTATTTCCTAAAGGCAAATCCACTTTGCACTACAAGTGCACTTTCAGTGCAGTTTCAGTGCACTTTCAAGTGCATTTTGCAGTGCACTTGTAGTGCAAAGTGGATTTTCCCTTAGTAAATAACACCCACAGTGCTTTATAATTTGCATCAATCAGGCCATTATCGTCACTCCAAAAAATTAATTCAGGGTGTTGAAAATGATGAAAATTATTATCATTAATGCATTACATACATTAACAACAAAAAGAAGGTGTGTGGGTAGCAGACCCACAACATAAATAAAAGTTAGCTAAAGAAGAGATTGTCACCTCATGTATCAAAGAAATTATGTTGGAACTATTGAAGAAAATGGACAAAAAAACATTGGAGAACCTAGGAGACAGCTAAAAGAAACACAAGCTGTAAATTAAAGGAAATAGTTTTCATTTTAAAATACAAATTTATTTTAAAAATACATTTATTTAAATACATATAATGTGATGTTAAAGGATACAACTTACCCTAATATAGTCCTTCTGCAGGACCTGATTGATGGCAGAACAGGTCTCTGGAATAATGATCCTCAGAGCCTGGGGGGAGATGCCTGTCGAGAACTTGATGTCCTGCAGACTTCTCCCCATCACCAAGTACCGCAAGGTGGTGACTAGCCTCTGCTCGGGAGTGATGGCTTGCCACATGCAGGTGTCCTGCTTTGTAATATAAGGGGACAGCAAAGCCAACAGATAGTGAAAAATGGGGTTTGCCATCCAGAGATAATTCCTGAAATCAACAAAGGCATATGTGTAAAATTGTCACGCTGGAGCAACCAATTCTTCGTCCATGAACTCCTCCCCGCCCTGTTCATGGACTGGACTTGGGTGAAAGTAAGAACCCCAAAACTAAGCCCCTGCACAGCACGAACCGTATGACGAGTACGTACCCGCAACGTGGCTTCAAAATGTTTGGCTGGTCAGAACAAACTAACAGAATGCACTGAAAATAAAATACTTAATATAAAAATACGAACTGAAAACCAGATACAAACCTACAAACACAAGCTGAAGAGCGGTAATGAACTGAAAAGCACGAGGCTGAAAATTGTGAATCGTCTCTCACCAAACTTCTACTAACACAAGATAAACAAAAGATTATCAGAAGGCGCCCAAAGGGTGGCGCACTGGCTATTGAACTTCCTCTTTATAGTGCCGTTGTAGGTGTTGTACCTCAGTGTGTTCTTCATCGGAATTTCTGACAACATTTGTGCAACCGTGTGTATGCAAGACAAGCTTGAGCCAACATCCGTTGGAAAAAAATCCCAGGATTTCGTTGTTGGAATGTCCGATCATGTGTACGCAGCATTAATGTGTCTGTAGTCTGGCAGTCCTTGGTTTAGGGTAAGTGTCCTTTACAAATGCAAATCATGGCATCCAAGATCAGGGATAAGCAGCCATGCTCCTAGTTGCCTCCTCACATGGAGACACACTTTCTCTCTGAGAGCGACCAGCTGCCTTAATCGAGACCTAGAAAGAAAACATTAAACTGTGGTCCACGGAACTGGGAGTCTTTCCCACCCAGAGCTCTATCAGACTCTCAATAAAACCAGCTCCGGAATGGACTTTACTTATACAGGGTAAAGAACTAACCTCCTTTACCCTGAAGTCTTTGTTGGTATTACCTTAGATTGCAAATCTAAGAATCGAAGGAGGAACATACAGTATCTCACAAAAGTGAGTACACCCCTCACATTTTTGTAAATATTTTATTGTATCTTTTCATGTGACAACATTGAAGAAATGCCACTTTGCTACAATGTAAAGTAGTGAGTGTACAGCTTGTATAACAGTGTAAATTTGCTGTCCTCTCAAAATAACTCAACACAGCCATTACTGTCTAAACTGCTGGCAACAAAAGTGAGTACACCCCTAAGTGAAAATGTTCAATTTGGGCCCAATTAGCCATTTTCCCTCCCCTGTCATGTGACTCGTTAGTTTTACAAGGTCTCAGGTGTGAATGGTGTTATCACTCTTATGCCCCGTACACACGGTCGGACTTTGTTCGGACATTCCGACAACAAAATCCTGGATTTTTTCCGATGGATGTTGGCTCAAACTTGTTTTGCGTACACACGGTCGCACAAAGTTGTCGAAATTTCCGATTGCCAAGAACGCGGTGACGTCAAGCACGTACGACGAGACTAGAAAAGGCCAGTTCAGAACCAAGCGCGGCACCCTTTGGGCTCCTTTTGCTAATCTCGTGTTAGTAAAAGTTTGGTGAGAGACGATTCGCGCTTTTTCAGACTCGTGGCTTTCAGATCATTTTCTGCCGTTCAGTTTGTGCTTGTGGGTTTGTATCGGCTCTTCAGTGCATGCAGCAAGTTCCGCGTGACTTTAATTAGTCATTGTATTCTTGCTCGTTTGTTATTGTTTTTCAGGTCGCTCTTCACAGGCCTTGCTGTTCTTCAGTGCGTTCTGTTACTTCGTTCTGAGCAGCCGACCGTTTTCTAGCCATGTTGCGTATGCGTACTCCTCGTAGAGTTCGTGCTGTGCGGGGGCTTGGTGTTGGGGTCCTGACCTTGACACAAGTCCAGTCCATAAACAGGGTGGGGGGGAGTTCATGGACCAAGAATTGGTTGCTTTAGCGTGACCAGTTCTCTCATATGCCTTTGCTCTGTGAGATCTGTGAGAATAATCCTGATGATTTCAGGAACTTTCTCAGGATGACGGACCCCGTGTTTCACCGTCTGTTGGCTTCGCTGACCCCTTATATTAGCAGGCAGGATACCTGCATGAGGCAAGCCATCACTCCGGAGCAGAGGCTCGTCGCTACCCTGTGGTGCTTGGCGACAGGGAGAAGCCTGCAGGACTTGAAGTTCTCGACAGGCATCTCCCCCCAGGCTCTGGGGATCATTATCCCAGAGACCTGTTCTGCCATCATCCAGGTCCTGCAGAAGGAGTATATGAAGGTAAGATTTATCCTTTAATATCACATTTTATTGTATTGAATGTTTGCTAATATAATGTATTTCTTTCCTCATTCCCTAATTACCATGATTGGAATATGCTGTGAATGTCCCACTTGTCCTCATGCATGCTGGATTTTTATGTAATTATTATTTTAGGTCCTTCATACATATTTGCCCTTCAATAACCTCTCCAGCATGGTGTCTCCTGGCCCTATATTCACCTCATGTAGTCACTTAACAATGTATTTTATCAGCTCCATAGTAGTGCTTTACCCCAAACACCCCCTAAAATGTTTTGAAATGTTATTTTTTCTTTAAATTCAGGCAGAGTGCCAGAGGCTTTTTTTTTGTGGTGTTCCCAAATAATTTTTAGTAACCCTCCCTCCCCCAACTGCTAACTCAGCTGATCCCAATTCTCTATCTATCCTCAATCATCTATCTGCTGACTTTGCCAAACCCATACACACTATACCCATCTCTTTTGTGCTCAGATGTATGGATGAATTACCCAAAGCATGTAGTGCAAGGGCCTGCCTGTATACTTTCCAATGGTACTGTTTAAAGTTTTTTTATTCTATTATTATCTTGATAGGTAATAGCAGAATGTCCAAATGTCCTCAAATGTGTACAATGTGTATTTATATCTTGGTATTATGACACTTCTTACCTGTCCAGTGGGCTGCCAATAGTGTAACTAAGGAGGGGCTGTTCCAAGTAATACCCATTATTTAGGCATTCATCTCTCAATGAAGGGAAGAGGGTTACCTGTCCAAGATTTCCACACACCCCATAATGTTAGAAATGGCCCATGGGGGGGGGGATATGATAGGTGTACCTTATACTTTGGCGTTGTTAAATTCCCCTTACTAAATGCTATCTGGAGGTTGACCCATATAATGTTTGTGCCTAATCTGCTTGCCATGTTTCTGAGCAAAAATAGTAATGTTTTATTTTTTCCCTCAACAGTTTCCTTCCACGCCACAGGAATGGCAGACTGTGGCCTCCAACTTTGCCCAGCGGTGGAACTTTCCTAACTGTGGAGGGGCAATTGATGGGAAACACGTCCACATCGTCCCACCACCCAACTCGGGATCGTACTATTTCAACTATAAGGGGTTCAATAGTATAGTGATGTTGGCGGTGGTGTCGGCTAATTATGACTTCTTGTATGAGGACGTGGGGAAGAATGGCTGGATGTCCGATGGTGGAGTCATCACCCAGACGGAGTTCTACAGGCGTCTCCAGAATGGCAGCTTGGACTTGCCACCTCCAGAGGACAATGTGGAAGGACTCCCATTTGTGTTCGTTGCTGATGAAGTGTTTGCGCCGGGGGACCACCTGATGCGGCCATTCCCGATGAGGACACCCCGTAACAGAGGGTTTTTAATTACCGGCTGGCCAGAGCCCGAAGAGTGGTGGAGAACACATTTGGAATCCTGGCCAGCCGGTTCCGCCTATTTATGACACCCATCCATATGGCGGAGTATAAACTGAACCATATTATACTGGCGTGCTGTATTCTCCATAACTTTTTAAGGAAACATTTGGCCAACTATGCTGGCTCAGTTGGGCCTGAGGCCGGAATGATACATGAAACCACACTGACGGCGCTTGAAAGCGGCCGTCCTGGCTTGCCCTCCCTGAGTGCCCGTGATGTCCGGTTACGCTACCTGGAGTTCTTTGCGGGTAGGGGGGATATCAATATGCCAGCAAATCTGTGAAGCCTTTTTATAATAAAAAAAAAAAGAAATTCTTTGTGGACATTTACTGCTTGTGTTTGTTTTAGCTGACCCTGACAGAAATGTGTTGAGTCCAGAAAATGTCGTGATTGTGTAACCTTATTATACAAAGCACTGTTGGCTGTTATTTACTAAATGCAAAAAAAAAAATCACTACAAGTGCAGTTGCAACTGCACTGAAACTGCACATGTAGTGCCAAGAGGATTTGCCCTTAGTAAATAACCCCCATTTTCTCTGAAAACACCAATGACATCACCCCAAAAGTGTTGTAGTGTTGAGACAATAATCCACACATCCTTGCTTAACAAACTTTTTTAAACCTGCACAATCACATGTGCATTTACCAAAGGTTTTTAAAAAAAAACAACATGTTTGTTGTCTAACAATTTTTGGGGTAGCATTATCAAAAATAGAAATGTCCATTTTAGATAAAACAGGCATGTGTAAAACCAACAAGAAAGACACAAATCTTGAACTTACAAATGTCACATTTTGTAGAACTTGAAGGCAATATCAGACATGAGTATTTAGGAACTGTGTTTGATATTGCGTTCAGATGGGGTGAAGTCACCCCAGAAAAAGCTAAATTTGGAAGATGCACAGCAATTTCCCAATGTCAACATGTGCTAGCTGCCATCACGGGGGATCAAGGGACATGTTTTGGGGGAGCAAGCCCTTCCTCACCGCTACTTTATTATTGAGGAAGGGGTTGCACCCCCAAAACGCGTCCATTGATCTCCCGTGATGGCAGATAGCACATGTTGACACACTGTGTGCATCCTCCAAATTTGGCTTTGTGAAAAATCACAAAAACATTTTGCACATTGTAGCACACAAAAGAAGAAAGTGATTTGGAGGGGTTTTAAACTCGCCCCAAAACATCAATGATGTTTTTATTTTTTTGAATAACATCATTGATGTTTTTGTTGAGGTTTTCCAATTGTAAATTACACCCCATGATCTCCCCCATCAGGATCTGGGCACTTTCGGATGTGAAAGGATCTGGATCCACAACATCACGATCACCTAAAAAGAGAGGAACCCCAAAAAAAAATTAGGTGTCAAAAATATGCCGCCATCCATCTCTTACCTGAGCCTGTGGTCGCAGACACTCACCTGTTGTGGTGACTAGTTCCACCACGTCTTCCTCCTCCTGCTCTTCTTGGGTTGGGTGGATTTCCCCTTCTTCCAGAGGTGGGGGGTCTGTGGTCTCCTCGGATGAGGGGTGTCCTCCAAGTCTTTTATCCCCTATGTCAAACAAAATTGTATAATTAGCACACAGATATTTGATGGCAGAACTAGAAATAGGAAACATTGCTTGGAAGTGGGGTACAATTGTCAATTTTAGCAGAGTTCCAAAATGTAGCATTTTCAGTGTCCTTTGTCAAGCTGCAATACTTTACCTGTTTGGTACAAGCTTCACAGATGTAGCCCCCCCCCCCTATAGTATACACTGGAGCACCTGTGTGGCCCCCTTAATAAAAATGGTGTTCTGGTGTCCCACACTAGTGCTCCAGTGTCCAGATGTGAAAACAGCTGCTCAGTGTCCTCTCCTTACACAGAATCTAGTTTGCATTTCATTCTAGTAACAAAGCCATCTACACAACCCAATTTTTTTAAGACAAGTATAGGGCGTAAAAATGGTGGCCAAATGCATATGGCCTATACAATGGTATTTTTGAGTCCGAAAGAAAAATGTTTGATACGAACGAATAATGTGCCCATGAACATGAAAGTTGCCATTTAAAACTGTACAACAGTTCCTAAAAGCACATGGAGCAGCACGAACGTAATAAAGACAAAAAGAATAGGAACACAGCACAATTACTTACTTTTTTGCAGCACTCTCCGGATCTTTCTGTACTGCTCATGTTCTCGTAATTTGAGGTCCGACCACCGCTTCCTGAGCTGATCTTTCGATTGTCGTACCCCGAATTTCCGGTGAAGACTCTTGACCACTTTCGCCATGATCTTGGCCTTTCTGATATTGGGGTTGGGGTAAGGCCCATACTTTCCATCATAGTCGGCCCTCTTCAGGATGTCCACCATCTCCAACATCTCTCCAAAGGACATATTTGAGTCCTTAAATCTCCTTCTGGATCGGGACGTGTCCGGATCTGGCCTTTCCTCCTCCTCCTCCTCCTCGTTGCTACAATTAGCACGATCCTGCTGTGTCTCCACCATGTGCTCTTCCCCCACTGCACCGAACGAAAAGGTGCGGGGAATAGACTAGAAAGAACGTCAGGGGCGGGCGGAGTTATACGCATGCGCAGTGTGTATAAAGCGTAACACGCGTGCGTCTTTCGTACGATCTGTGAGCGGAGGAAGAAGCATCGGAGGCGCCGATCGTGATAACGAAGGTAGGATCTAAACTTGGGCCTATACTGCTTCGAAATGGAAGCCTATATTGTAACAAGATTAGGGGAGTTTGGCCTGACATTAGGGTTTGTCTCGTGTTGTGTCTTGCAGAGAAAATGGATGGGTTCAACGACCACAATTTCCTCCCCCTGTTCATAGACAAGTACAGGGAGCTGCCCTGTCTGTGGCAGGTGAGACACCCCCACTATAACCATAAACAAAAGAGGCAGGCAGCGCTGGAGAAAATGCTGGAGTTGGTGAAGCCGGTGGTCCCCACAGCAACCATCCCCTATTTAAAAACCAAAATTGGTGGCCTGAGGAGCACTTATCTGAGGGAGCGCAAGAAGGTCACGAATTCTCAGAGATCCGGAGCTGCAGCAGATGACGTTTATGTCCCCAGGCTGTGGTACTATGAGAGACTGCGATTTCTGTCAGACCACACTGAAGTCAGGGAATCCCTCTCCACTCTTCCTTCCACTCTTCCTTCCACCCCAGCTGAGGCTTCCGATGTCCAACCTGGTCCTTCCAGCCAGGAAGAAGTGGAGGAGACCAGCTGGAGTCAGGTATAGCATTCTTCTACAGATTTCTGGTCAATAAAGAAATGATCTTTACTAGATGTTATTATTGATCACTAATTGCTGATTGAAAAAAGAGTTTTACATATCAATAGACAGTAGTGGGCACCCAAATTTGGGACAAGAATGAAAACTGCTGGGCTCAGAAGGATAGTCTGTTATATTTGTTAACATTCAATTTGCAACAGTCAGGAGGTGAAAATTGTGTGTGATTGATGACTAAAATACTAAAACTATGTCCCTTTTTCATACACAGGAAGACCTCAGCCAGGAGGAGGTTGTGGAATGTGGCAGTCAGGAGGAGGCGGGGATTAGTGGCAGCCAGGAGGAGGAGGAGCTAAGTGTCAGCCAAGAGAAGCCTGGGACAAGTCGCAGCCTGACTGAATCGCAGGTTCCTCCCCTCCGCCTTCCATATAAAAGTGCCAGGAAGACGACTCCGAGTCCCGTGCAGGATTCTGCGTTCAGGCTAATTCAGGAGGCTTTGGCGTCCCTACGAGCCTTACCCACTCCTGAAGAGGCCTTTGCCTGCATGGCTGCCACCAATCTGCAGGGCATGCAGGAGGGTCAACGCAAGCTCTGTGAGGACCTTATGTATAAAGTCCTACGTAAGGGGGTGAGTGGGGAACTAACACCCAAGACTGACGTGGTTGAGTTGGACCATCCTCCTCCTCCTCCTCTTCCTGCTGCCACAACTCCACCACCAGAGCCACTGTGTGGAAGGAGGTGTGGAAAGAAGACCTGAGAGTGATGGCCCTGGGTTCAGTCTGGTCTGACAAAAGCTGCAGTCTCTTGTATGACCACAGCCTGGGGACACAGATGTCATCTGCTGATTTCCGGATCTCAGGGACTTCTGGACCAGACTGCCCTCCCTTAGATAAGGACTCCTCAGGCCACCAATTTTGCTTTTAAATAGTTGATGTGTGCCCTGGGCGTCCAAGGCTTCACCCACTTCTGCAGTTTCTACAGCGTTGCCTCCCTCTTTGTTTAGTTGTGACCCCTTTTAATAAAATTTTTGAGGGAAATTCTACTCTCCTGTGTGTGTTTTCATCCAAAAAGGACAGTTTGTTGGTGACGATTCAGGTACATTTCTAACATAAAATTTGAAATTAACAAGGGACAACAACATCAAACAATCTCCTACAGATTAAATATAACAACATATCAATGGTGTTGTGGGAACTTGTCACAAAAAACACACACAAACATTTTCGGGAGTACAAATCAAAATCCCCCCAAAAAAATAACACCCTTCAAAAAAATACAAACACAAAAAAAGAATCTACATTAAAGCCAAAAAAAAATACAAAAAAAAAATGTTGTCAGATGTGAGAAATTAAAATATATTGAGGTAAACCCGATAAATAGTAATGAAATAAGTTTGTGAGAAGTCTGTGTGAATATGAGCAGCAAAACTACTATATTCTTGTCACATTATAAAGAAGAAGAGATTGCGCTGTATTAAACCATTTTTAACATTGCAGCGTGACGAAAGTGCTGTATCCATTGTGAACGGTAAGTTTACCAGAACGAGCTGTTCCGTGTCGGAATTTCTTCTGAGCATGCGTGGCACTTTGTGCGTCGGAACAGGCCACACACGGTCTCTCTCATACTGGCCACTGGAAGTTCATCATGGCATCACATGGCAAAGAACTCTCTGAGGATCTGAAAAAAAAGAATTGTTGCTCTACATAAAGATGGCCTAGGCTATAATAAGATTGCCAAGACAGAGAAAATAAATCACCGCTCAGGAGAACTTGCTTTCAGGTGTGTGTTAGTGAATCCTTCAGAGGAGAGGAGTCCCAGGTGCTGGCTAAATGCAAATTGAAGCAAGGTTTGAAACAGGATAATCTGGATGCCGCACACCGGATAAAGTTGAAAACATCTTCTTTATTGTACAACTTGGATCATAAAAAACAGGACAATCAGGCGGGTGGTACAGACACAGCTGACGCGTTTCGCGCTCTAGTTTGAGCGCTTACTCATAGCACAGCTATGAGTAAGCGCTCGAACTAGAGCGCAAAATGCGTCAGCTGTGTCTGTACCACCCGCCTGATTGTCCTGTTTTTTATGATCCAAGTTGTGTGCGGCATCCAGATTTTCTTGTTTCAAACCTTGCTTCAAGATTGCCAAGACCCTGAAACTGAGCTGCAGCATAGTGACCAAGACCATACAGCGGTTTAACAGGACAGGTGCCACTCAGAATAGGCCTCGCCATGGTTGACCAAAGAAGTTGAGTGGACGTGCTCAGCGTCATATCCAGAGGTTGTCTTTGGGAAATAAACATATGAGTGCTGCCAGCATTGCTGCAGAGGTTGAAGGGGTGGGGTCAGCCTGTCAGTGCTCAGACCATACGCCGCACACTGCATCACATTGGTTTGCATGGCTGTCGTCCCAGAAGGAAGCCTCTTCTAAAGATGATGCACAAGAAAGCCCGCACTCAGTTTGCTGAAGACAAGCAGACTAAGGACATGGATTACTGGAACCATGTCCTGTGGTCTGATGAGATCAAGATAAACTTATTTGGTTCAGATGATGTCAAGCGTGTGTGGCGCCAATCAGGTGAGGAGTACAAAGACAAGTGTGTCTTGCTTACAGTCAAGCATGGTGGTGGGATTGTCATGGTCTGGGGCTGCATTAATGCTGCTGGCACTGGGGAGCTACAGTTCACTGAGGGAACCATGAATGCCAACATGTGCTGTGACATACTGAAGCAGAGCATGATCCCCTCCCTTCTTTGGAAACTGGGCCACAGGGCAGTATTCCAACATGATAACGACCCCAAACACACCTCCAAGACAACCACTGCCTTGCTAAAGAGGCTGAGGGTAAAGCTGATGGACTGGCCAAGCATGTCTCCAGACCTAAACCCTATTGAGCATCTGTGGGGCATCCTCAAACAGAAGGTGGAGGAGCCCAAGGTCTCTAACATCCACCAGCTCCTTGATGTCATCATGGAGGAGTGGAACAGGACTCCAGTGGCAATCTGTGAAGATCTAGTGAACTCCATGCCATGGCAGTGCTGGAACATAATGGTGGCCACACAAAATATTGACACTTTGGGCCCAATTTGGACATTTTCACTTACGGGTGTACTCACTTTTGTTGCCAGAGATTTAGACATTAATGGCTGTGTGTTGAGTTAATTTTGAGGGGACAGCAAATTTGCACTGTTATACAAGCTCTACACTCACTACTAGGGATGAGCCGAACACCCCCCGGTTCGGTTCGCACCAGAACCCGCGAACGGACCGAAAGTTCGCACGAACGTTAGAACCCCATTGACGTCTATGGGACTCGAACGTTCGAAATCAAAAGTGCTCATTTTAAAGGCTAATTTGCATGGTATTGTCCTAAAAAGGGTTTGGGGACCCGGGTCCTACCCCAGGGGACATGTATGAATGCAAAAAAAACTTTTAAAAACGGCCGTTTTTTCGGGAGCAGTGATTTTAATGATGCTTAAAGTAAAAAAAAAAAAGTGAAATATTCCTTTAAATATCGTACCTGGGGGGTGTCTATAGTATGCCTGTAAAGTGACGCGTGTTTCCCATGTTTAGAACAGTCCCTGCACCAAATGTCATTTTTAAAGGAAAAAATCTCATTTAAAACTGCTTGCGGGTTTAATGTCATGTCGGGTCATGGCAATATGGATGAAAATCAGTGAGACAAACGGCATGGGTACCCCCCAGTCCATTACCAGTCCCTTTGGGTCTTGTATGGATATTAAGGGGAACCCCGCACCCAAATTAAAATAAGGAAAGGTGTGGGGCCACCAGGCCCTATATACTCTGAACAGCAGTATACAGGCGGTGCAAACAAGACAGGGACTGTAGGTTTGTTGTTAAGTAGAATCTGTTTGTAATTTTGAACATTTTTAACGTGTTTAGCTCCAGCCAAAAAATCTTTTCTAAGCTTTTTGGAAAACATAGGGAAGGGTTATCACCCCTGTGACATTTGTTTTGCTGTCTTTCCTCCTCTTCAGAAGATTTCACCTCACTTTTTTGTCCCAATGAAAAATGTTTTTTGAAAATTTGGGTTTTTTTGTGGAACAAGGATTGGAAAGCATCAGTGGAAAGGAGAACTTGTTTTCCCATATTAACTCTTACAGGAGAGAATTTCCCTTCCTAGGGGTAGATTTCATCTCACTTCCTGTTGTCTCCTTCCGTTTGCAAGTAGGAGTCGTTTGTAAGTTAGATGTTTGAAAGTAGGGTCCTGCCCTATATACTCAGCAGAAATTTGGGCCTTAGGTGTTGCTGTGGCCACAACACTGTAAGCCCTCACAGGGCCCTGCTGTGAAATATTAGATCAAGAATTGTAATTACATGCCCCTGTTGAACAGGAGCTGAAAAATTAGGCCTTAGGCACTGGTGCTGGTGCCACAACACTGCAACCCCTCACAGACACTCTAGTTGGAACGCAGGAACGAGCCCTGCTGCAAATTATTGCTTCAAAAATTGTAATTACACGCCCCTGTTAGACAGGGGCAGAAAAATTGGGCCTTAGGCACTGGTGCTGGTGCCACAACACTGCAACCCCTCACAGACACTCTAGTTGGAACGCAGGAACGAGCCCTGCTGCAAATTATTGCTTCAAAAATTGTAATTACACGCCCCTGTTAGACAGGGGCAGAAAAATTGGGCCTTAGGCACTGGTGCTGGTGCCACAACACTGCAACCCCTCACAGACACTCTAGTTGGAACGCAGGAACGAGCCCTGCTGCAAAGTATTGCATCAAAAATTGTAATTACACGCCCCTGTTAGACAGGGGCAGAAAAATTGGGCCTTAGGCACTGGTGCTGGTGCCACAACACTGCAACAAGCTATCAGCGTGATGATTGAGGAGGAAGAGGATAATTACTCAGGGATAGTCACTCAGCATCAGCATAGGCAGTCTTTGAAGGGATCTGAGATTTCAAAAAAAATTATTCGGTTACATCAGCATCAGGTGCTTGGTAGCTGGTGGTGATCCAAGACTCATTCATTTTTATGAAGGTCAGCCGATCGACCGAGTCGGTGGACAGACGCACCCTGTGATCGGTTACCACGCCTCCAGCAGCACTGAATGTGCGTTCCGAAAGAACGCTGGATGCAGGACAGGCCAGTAGCTCAATTGCATACTGTGCAAGCTCTGGCCAGTGATCCATCCTCAAGACCCAGTAACCCAGAGGATTTTCGGTGGGAAAGGTGTCCAAGTCTGATCTTGCCCCTAGGTATTCCTGCACCATGTAAAACAGACGCTGGCGATGGTTGCTGGAACCGATCATACCTTGGGGCTGCGGACCAAAAAATTGTCTGAACGCATCGGTCAGACGGCCACCTTCTCCACCGCTCCTTCTTTGACTGACCGAAGCCTCAGCAACACGTTGTCCAGAAACAGGAGTTTGTAACCTCCCAGTCTCTGGGAACGCGTTGCACAGACCTTTCTGCAAGGCCTCCCGAAGATGTTTCATCCTCTGCTCCCTCTGCGATGGCAAGATAAGGTCCGCAACCTTACCCTTGTAACGTGGATCAAGGAGGGTTGCCAGCCAGTATTGGTCCTTCTCCTTGATACCACGAATACGAGGATCCTTACGCAGGCTTTGCAGGATCAGGGAGGCCATGCAGCGTAGGTTTGCTGAGGCATTCGGTCCGGAGTCCTCTGGGTCACTAAGAACGACATGGTCCGCAGCCACCTCCTCCCAGCCACGTACAAGTCCATGTGTTTCTTGGGACTGATCCCTTAAAGACTGCTGCTGATGCTGAGTGCCAGGCTCCACCTCCATACTGACACAATCTTCCTCCTCCTCCTCTTCCTCCTCGTCCTCTTCCTGTGTGATCGGCGGGCACGCAGGAACACTGTCTGGATAAAGGGGGCCTTGAGAGCTAAGGAAGTCCTCCTCTTCCTGCCTCTGTTCTGCCTCAAGTGCCCTGTCCATTATTCCACGCAGCGTGTGCTCCAACAGGTGGACAAGGGGGACAGTGTCACTGATGCATGCACTGTCACTGCTCACCATCCTCGTGGCCTCCTCGAATGGTGACAGGACAGTGCATGCATCCCTGATCATGGCCCACTGGCGTGGGGAAAAAAAACCAAGCTCCCCTGACCCTGTCCTGGTGCCATAGTCGCACAGGTACTCATTTATGGCCCTCTGCTGCGTGTGCAGCCGCTGCAGCATGGCCAACGTTGAGTTCCACCTGGTGGGCATGTCACAGATTAGGCGGTTCTTGGGCAGGTTAAACTCCTTTTGGAGGTCCGTCAGCCGAGCACTGGCATTATATGACCGGCGGAAATGCACACAGACTTTCCTGGCCTGCCTCAGGACATCCTGTAAGCCCGGGTACCTGCCCAAGAACCGCTGCACCACCAAGTTAAGGACGTGAGCCAAACAGGGCACATGGGTCATTTGTCCCTGTCGGAGGGCAGAGAGGAGGTTGGTGCCATTGTCGCAAACCACCATTCCTGCCTTAAGTTGGCGTGGCGTCAACCACCTCTGAACCTGCCCCTGCAGAGCTGACAGAACCTCTGCCCCAGTGTGGCTCCTGTCCCCCAAGCACACCAGCTCAAGCACCGCATGGCATCTTTTGGCCTGCGTACTTGCGTAGCCCCTTGAACGCCTACGGAGCACCGCTGGTTCCGAGGAAGAGGCCATGGAGGAAGAAGAAGAGGAGGGGGTGGAGGAGAGAGGTGTGTCACAATCAGCATTTTGGAGGCGTGGTGGCGGAACAACCTCCAACACTACTGCACCTTGTCCTGCATCCTTCCCAGCTGCCAGCAGAGTCACCCAATGCGCCGTGAAACTTAGGTAACGTCCCTGTCCATGCCTGCTGGACCATGAGTCAGCGGTAATATGCACCTTACCGCTGACCGCCCTGTCCAGCGAGGCATGGACATTGCCTTCCACATGCCGGTAGAGAGCCGGAATCGCCTTCCGTGAGAAAAAGTGGCGTTTGGGTACCTGCCACTGAGGAACCGCACATTCCACAAACTCACGGAAGGGGGCAGAGTCTACCAACTGAAAAGGCAGCAGTTGAAGTGCTAGCAATTTTGCCAAGCTAGCATTCAACCGCTGGGCATGTGGATGGCTGGGAGCAAACTTCTTTCGGCGGTGCAGCAGCTGGGGCAGGGGAATTTGCCTGGTACAATCTGACGTCGGTGTACCAAAAGCAGATTGCCCACAAGTACTTGGCTGTGACACACCTAATTCTACACCTTCATTCCTCTCACTGCAGGTCTCAGAGAGGACTGAAGGTCTAGTGGGGTTGGAAATCTCAGCTGATGAGGAGCAAGGAGAGATCCTCTTTGTTCTTTGGTGTGGGTCTTTTAGATACGCTTGCCAACGAACTGCATGGCAGGTCAACATATGTCTGGTCAAGCATGTGGTACCCAAGCGGGAGATATTTTGGCCACGCGAGATACGCTTGAGACATATGTTGCAAATAGCAGCGGTGCGATCTGATGCACTCGTCTCAAAAAAGGCCCACACCAAAGAACTTTTTGAATAACGCGCAGAGACTGCAGCGCCCTGCACATGTGGAGCTTTGGGGTGTGATGCAGTCAATGTGCTGCCCTTAGGCTGGCCCCTGGAGGGCATCCTGCCTCGTTGGTGATGTGCTGCCGCCTCCTCCTCCTCCTCCTCCTCCTCCTCCTCCTCCTCCTCCTCCTCCTCCTCTCTCCTATCAGGCACCCACGTTGAGTCAGTGACCTCATCATCCCCTCCCTCCTCATCACTGGAGCAAACCTGGCAGTATGCTGCAGCAGGGGGAGCATGACTGCCAGATTGCTGTCCTTCTTGGGCACCCCCTCTGTCCGCGCTCATGTTACTGCCTTCATCGAGCTCAGTATCGTCATCAGAGCCTTCCAAACGCTGGGCATCCTCCTGGAGCATGTACCCAACACTGTGGTCAAACAGTTCGAGGGAATCCTCATGAGGACATGGTGGAGCTAGGGAAGGAGTCACTGATGACATTGAGCTGAGGGAAGAGGCCGCTGCTTTGCCAGACAAAGCACCCTGGGCATGGGTGAGAGAGGATGAGGAGGATGAGGACGGCTTGGTCATCCACTCGACCAAGTCTTCCGCATGTTGCGGCTCAACATGGCCAGCTGCCGAAAAAAAGGCCAAGCGTGTCCCATGGCCACGTGCTGATGAGGATGCACCGTCTCCACGACCAGCACTAGACACAGAGCCTGCTTGCCCTCTCTTATTGGCTTGTGACTGTCTGCCTCTCCTTCTTGGCCTTCCAGACATACTAATGGCCTGTAGCTGCACTAAGCTGGGATAGAACACCTGTAATTTTCTTCAAGTAGCTTTATATACTGTAACCAGACAAGCCTGCCTGTCAGTAGGAAGATAAGAGGAACGGATCTAGCTGAACACTGTGAGCAGGACGCACTGTACTAAATGTAAATAGTCTAGCTGCCTGACCGTGGTACTAATAGGATCAAATAGAACACCTGTAATTTTCTTCAGGTAGCTTTATATACTGTAACCAGACAAGCCTGCCTGTCATTAGGAAGATAACAGGAACGGATCTAGCTGTACACTGTGAGCAGGACGCACTGTACTAAATGTAAATAGTCTAGCTGCCTGACCGTGGTACTAATAGGATCAAATAGAACACCTGTAATTTTCTTCAGGTAGCTTTATATACTGTAACCAGACAAGCCTGCCTGTCAGTAGGAAGATAACAGGAACGGATCTAGCTGTACACTGTGAGCAGGACGCACTGTACTAAATGTAAATAGTCTAGCTGCCTGACCGTGGTACTAATAGGATCAAATAGAACACCTGTAATTTTCTTCAGGTAGCTTTATATACTGTAACCAGACAAGCCTGCCTGTCAGTAGGAAGATAACAGGAACGGATCTAGCTGTACACTGTGAGCAGGACGCACTGTACTAAATGTAAATAGTCTAGCTGCCTGACCGTGGTACTAATAGGATCAAATAGAACACCTGTAATTTTCTTCAGGTAGCTTTATATACTGTAACCAGACAAGCCTGCCTGTCAGTAGGAAGATAACAGGAACGGATCTAGCTGAACACTGTGAGCAGGACGCACTGTACTAAATGTAAATAGTCTAGCTGCCTGACCGTGGTACTAATAGGATCAAATAGAACACCTGTAATTTTCTTCAGGTAGCTTTATATACTGTAACCAGACAAGCCTGCCGGTCAGTAGGAATTTAACAGGAACGGATCTAGCTGAACACTGTGAGCAGGACGCACTGCATTAAATGTAAATAGTCTAGATAGAAGATAACAGGAACAGATCTAGCTAAACTGAATACAGTGTATATATATATATGCAACACCTGGGATGCATATATATACACAATACACTGTAAGTGCAGCTAACTGACTGACTGTTCTGCCTAATCTATCTAACTCAAATCAAATGACACTGTCTCTCTCTCTCTCTATCTCTCAGCACACCGGAACACACACTACACAGGGCCGCCGTGCAGGCGGCCTTATATAGTGTGGGGTGTGTACTAAATCCCCTGGGCCATAATTGGCCAAAGCCACCCTGGCTTTGGCCAATTACAGCTCTCTCTACTGACAGCGCTGTGATTGGCCAAGCATGCGGGTCATAGTGCATGCTTGGCCAATCATCAGCCAGCAATGCACTGCGATGCCGCAGTGAATTATGGGCCGTGACGCGCCACACGAATTTAGCGCGAACGGCCCATAACGTTCGCAATTCGGCGAACGATCGAACAGCCGATGTTCGAGTCGAACATGGGTTCGACTCGAACACGAAGCTCATCCCTACTCACTACTTTACATTGTAGCAAAGTGGCATGTCTTCAGTGTTGTCACATGAAAAGATATTTTGTGAGATACTGTATATCCCATTAATAACTTTTCCAGTCCTTTAAACCCGTTTCTCAGGCACCCCACTATATATCCCCCCTCAAATATCGGCTTAAATTCGGGGGGTTGAGCACCTTGGGCAAACAAACTGAACTCTGGAGAGGGCATCAGCATTAGCTTGTTGGCTACCTGGTCTATGTTCTACTACAAATTTGAAATTCTGTAGAGCCAAGAACCACCTGGTAACTCTTGCAATTTTCTTCTTATTTTGAACCATACATTTGAGAGGGGCATGGTCAATTAAGAGCCTAAACTGTCACCCTAACAAATATAATTTTAAACTCTCCAGAGCCCATTTGTTCTTTTTTTCAGCAGGGGTCAATTTTCTACTTAGGAATTCTATGGGGTGTTTCTCCCCATTCACCACTTGTGACAACACTGCACCTAATCCCACGTCAGACGCATCCGTCTGCTCTACAAATTCCTGTTTAAAATCTTGGGTAATTAAGACAGAACTATTACACAGGGCCGTCTTTAGATCCTGAAAAGCTTTCTCAGCTTCCATGTTCCAAATTACCACTGAGGACTTCCCTCCCTTGGTATGATCTGTAAGGGGAGCAGCCAATGTAGCGAAATTGGGAACAAACCTTCTATAATAGCCTATTAACCCCAAAAAGGCCCTCACCTGTTTTTTTATTGAGAATTCTTGGCCAACTTTGGATGCCATGAATTTTTGTGACCTGGGGTTTTACTATCCCCCGGCCAACAATGTACCCCAAATACAATGCCTCCTCTAATCCTACAGCACACTTCTTAGGATTAGCGGTCAAACCCTCACCACGGAGGGCATTAATAACAGCCTGCACTTTAGGTAAGTGGCTCTCCCAATCTTCACTAAAAATGACCACGTCATCTAAATGTAGATGCATAGGCTTGTTGGGGTTTAAGGACATGATCCATCATCCGCTGAAAAGTGGCCGATACCCCTCAGGAGTAGAGAAAGCGGAATTCTCTTTAGCACAATTGGTAAGACGTATTTTCCAATACCCCTTTTTAAGGTCCTGGGTGGTGATATATCGAGCATGTCCCAGTTGCTCAATTAGCTCATCTATCCTGGGCATTGGATAAGCGTCAAATTTTGACACCTCATTTAGCTTTCGGAAATCATTGCAAAATATGATGCTGCCACGGAATAAGAATGATTGGACTACACCACTCACTATGGGATTCTTCTATTAAATCAAGATCCAGCATCCTCCTTATTTCCTCTGAGACTACTTGGTGCTGAGCTTCTGGGATGTGATAGGGTTTTAAGTTAACTTTCACACCTGGCTCGGTCATAATATCATGCTTTATCATTGAAGTTACCCTGAAAGATCAGAAGAGAACTTCCTATTTCTTAGCAGAAATTTATTGGTCTCTTGTTTTTGACTAACTGACAGGGCCTCAGCAATCTCTACCCCAGGCACCATAGAAGGACCTGCAGTAGTCATGGCTAAGGGCGCTTGGACCATAAGGGATTCTCTGTCTTTCCAGGGCTTCAATAAATTGAAATGGTAGATTTAGTAGGGCTTCCTTTTGCCAGGCTGATGTACTCTATAGTTAACTTCCCCCACCCATTCTACAACCTCGTATGGCCCTTGACATTTCGCTAAAAATGTACTCTCCACTATAGGTACCAGCACAAGAACTCTGTTGCCGGGGTTAAAGGTTCGGATCTTGGCCGGACGGTTATAGACTCTAGCCTGAGCCTTCTGAGCCTGTTGCAAGAGGGATTTAACAATGGGCATGACTTTTCCAATCTGGTCTTGCATTTGAGCAATATACACCACTATGCTTTTGAGTGGGATTGCCTCTTGATCCCAGGCCTCTTTTGCTATAATCTAATAGGCCCCCTCAGATGTCAGCCATACAGCAACTCAAAAGGGGAAAATCCAGTGGAGGCTTGCAGTACTTCCCGCACAGCAAACATGAGGTAGAGCAAGAGGCAGTCCCAGTCCCCACCATCTGTTGCTACCACTTGCTTAACATTCCTTTCAACGTTTTGTTTAACCTTTCCACTAGTCCATCCATTTGTGGGTGGTACACAGAAGTGCGTAAGTGAATAATTTTAAACAATTTACACAATTCTTTAGTAACCTTTGACCCTGAAGAAAGTCCTCAGTACACAAGTACCGCTCCACAAGGGCCACAAGTCATTGGCATCTTTAGGATCTGTTCTCCCGGCAAACCGCTGTGTAGGGATTGGCAGGGCTTTCACAAAGTGGTCCATGACAACTCTCTCCATGATCTGGGCTGGGGTGGCAACCTTGTAACCACATCCATGTGAGGTGAGTGAGGTCATACATCTGGGACCTTGCAGGTTGGTCCACCTTAAATTGCCAAGCATGAACCTGCTGTGCTCTTAAGTCCATTGTTACCCCAAGGCAAGCCAGAATCTCAGTTTTAAGAGTTTTTTATTGCCAGGCCTCATC
Source organism: Aquarana catesbeiana (assembly GCF_042186555.1). Taxonomy (NCBI): domain Eukaryota; kingdom Metazoa; phylum Chordata; class Amphibia; order Anura; family Ranidae; genus Aquarana; species Aquarana catesbeiana. The sequence continues at coordinate 394,377,904 of NC_133326.1, forward strand.
AGCATTCATATAAAGATAGGCCTTCTGTGGGTCTCCGGTCAAAAAGGTGGCAAGGACCTCAGCCCACTGTCCCTGGGGTAGCCCTTCTCACTCTACCACCCTTTCAAAAATCTTGAGGAAAGCCTCCCCATCATCCTCAGCAGTCATTTTGCAGTGTAGAAAAGAAAAAGGTAACAGCGCTCTCTTCAGGGACAACCCAATGCATGCACCAGGTCCACTCACAGGTGCAGAGGCTCGATGTTTACCCTTTGTCCGTCTTGGAGGATAAGGCCATGGAGGAGTATGTTGCAGAAGCACTTTCTCGAGGTTTCATCCGCAAATCTTCGTCTCCTGCTGGTGCTGGTTTCTTCTTTGTAAAGGAGAATAGCGATGAGCTTCGAGTTCGAGTCAAAATCATGTTCGACTCGAACATCGACTGTTCGCCAGTCAAAGTTGCCAGTCAAAATTGTCAACGTTTTTGACAATTCCTTTATTTAAATGCTTCTTCTTTCTTCTATCTTCTTTCTTTTATCTTCTATCTTCTATCTTCCTTTGGTTTCTTCCTCCACCTTCTTCTTCTTCTGGTTCTTCTGGTTCTTCCTCCGGAGTTTTCATCCGGCATCTTCCTCCACAGCGTCTTCTTCCCTTCTTCTCCTCGGGCCACTCCGCATACATGATGGCATGATGGGAGGCTCCCGCTGTGTGACGCATCTCCTCTTCTGACGGTTCTTAAATATTGGGGGCGGGGCCACCCAATGACCCCGCCCCCTCTGATGCACGGGGACTTGATGGGGACTTCCCTGTGGCATTCCCCATGATGCCAGAGGGGGCGGGGTCACCCGTTACGTAACCCCACCCCCTTCTGACGTCACGGGGAATGCCACAGGGAAGTCCCCGTCAAGTCCCCGTGCATCAGAGGGGGCGGGGTCACCGGTTGGCCCCACCCCCCGTTATTTAAGAATCGTCAGAAGAGGAGAAGTGACACACAGTGGGATCCTCCCATCACGCCATCATGTATGCGGAGCAGCCCGAGGAGAAGAAGGGAAGAAGATGACGGATGAGAACACTGGAGGAAGAACCAGAAAAACCAGAAGAAGAAGAAGATGGAGGAAGAAACCGAAGGAAGATAGAAGATAGAAGAAAGAAGATGCATTTAATCAAAGGAATTGTCAAAAACTGTCTCTTGTCATTTTTTTAATTTTTGACACTTTTTTTGTGAAATGGTAGGGTCCATTTCACACAGGGGGGAGGGCCGGGATCTGGGGGTCCCCTTGTTAAAGGGGGCTTCCAGATTCCGATAAGCGCCCCGCCCACAGACCCCCACAATCACCGGGCAAGGGTGTCCCCATCAAGCACCCTCCCAATGTTGACAGCATGTGGCCTGGTACGGTTCAGGAGGGGGGGTGCTCTCTCATCCCCCCTCTTTTCCTGTGGCCTGCCAGGTTGCGTCCTCGGATAAGGGTCTGGTATGGATTTTTGGGGGGACCCCACACCATTTTTTTTTTTATTTTGGCGCAGGGTTTCCCTTAAAATCCATACCAGACCTGAAGGGTCTGGTATAGATTTTGAGGGGGACCCCACGCCATTTTTTTAAAACATTTTGGCCGGGGTTCCCCTTAATATCCATACCAGACCTGAAGGGCCTGGTATGGAATTTAGGGGGACCCCCACGTCATATTTTTTTAAATTTTGGTTCGGGGTTCCCCTGTGGGGAATTCCCATGCCGTTTTTATCAATGAACTTTTATGTGTATTGTCGGACCGGCAATTCATTAATAGCCACGAGTAGTTTTAAATGACTTTTTTTCTTTTGAAATGTCATTTTGCTGTCAAACTGTTCTAAACACGGGAAACATGCGCCCCTTTACAGGCATACTATGTATGAAATTTAAAGGAATATTACACTTTTATTGTTTCACTTTAAGCATTATTAAAATCACTTCTCCCGAAAAAACGGCCGTTTTTAAAACTTTTTTTGCATTGATCCATGTCCCCTGGGGCAGGACCCAGATCCCCAAACACTTTTTATGACAAAAACTTGCACATAAGCCTTTAAAATTAGCACTTTTGATTATTCATGTTCGTGTCCCATAGACTTTAACGGTGTTCACATGTTCGAACAAATTTTTTGCCTGTTCACAAGTTCTGGTGCGAATCGAACAGGGGGGTGTTCGGCTCATCCCTAAAGGAGAAGAATGGTGAATTGATACCTTGTATTGATTATAGGGGTCTCAATCGTTTCACAATTAGGAATGCCTATCCGATTCCATTGATTACCGAGTTATTTGACTGCCTCAAGAGGGGCATACAATCTCGTGAGGATTAAGGAGGACGACGAGTGGAAAACTGCGTTTAATACCAGAACAAACCATAATGACTACCTTGTAATGCCTTTTGGCCTTTGTAACACCCCGGCAGTTTTCCAGGAATTTATTAACAATGTCCTCCGAGATTTGTTGCAGTTATGTGTGGTGGTTTATCTCAACAATATCCTGATATTTTCCAAGTCTCTGGAGAGCCATCATACAGATGTCCGTCGTGTGCTTCAGAAACTAAGAGAGAACAATCTCTATTGTAAATTGGAGACGTGCAAATTTCATAGTGAACAGGTTAAATTCCTGTCATTTCCAATGCTGGTTTTTCTATGGACCCAGAGAAACTTGCAGCAGTCCTACAGTGGCCCCGACCCGAGGGTTAATGTCCGCTGCAGCATTTTCTTGTCTTTGCCAACTATTATCAGAAGTTTATTTGTAACTTCTCGTCTCTGGTCAAGCCCCTGACTGATACGACCAGAAATGACGATAACCCACAGAGCTGGTCTTCGGAGTCCATTAAGTCCTTTGAGAGTCTCAAGGCTGCCTTTGTTTCTGCTGATGTGTTTGGAAAATCCTGATCCTATGTTACCTTTTATCCTTGCGGTTGATGCTTCTGAGACTGGAGTTGGCGCCCTTCTGTCTCAACGTCCTACCTCTGAGAGCGCTATGCATCCTTGTGGCTACTTTTCCAAGAAATTTTCACCTGCGGAGTGCAATTATGAGATTGGTGACAGAGAACTGTTAGTGATCATTTTAGCCCTGAAAGAATGGAGACATCTCCTCAAAGGTACCACTGTGCCAGTTCTTATTCTTACTGACCATAAGAATCTCACATTTTTGTCTGAGGCTAAACGCCTCTCTCCTAGAAGGGCGCAATGGGCTCTTTTCTTGTCTAGTTTCAATTACATTGTCTCATTCTTACCCAGTACTAAGAATGTAAGGGCTGACGCTTTGTCACAACAATTTTCCTCCACTTGCAAGATGTTCCTGTGATTCCTCCTGATCGTATTCTGGCTATGGTTTGCACCAGTCTCACTTCCCCTTTGAGTGACAAAATTCTTGCTGCTCAGGTCCATGCTCCTCATGAGAAACCTTATGACCGCTACTTTGTCCCAGAGAGTCTCCGTACTGCCGTGCTCCAGACTTACCATTCTCCCAAGGCTGCTGATGTTACTGCCTTCGTAGCTGCCTGTTCCGTGTGTGCTCAGAGTGAGACTCCACGACACCTTCCATTGGGCCTCCTACAACCCATACCCAGTGGAGTGAGGCCCTGGACCCACCTGTCTATGAATTTCATTGTGGAGTTACACAGTTATCCTTATGGTGGTTGACCGGTTCTCAAAAATGTCCCACTATACACTGTATTCCACTTAAGAAGTTGCCCACTTCTAAGGAACTGGCTTCCATTTTTGCTTGGGAGATCTTTCGTTTACATGGGCTACCCAAGGTGATCTCAGACAGGGGTAGTCAGTTTGTGTCCCGATTCTGGCAAGCCTTTTGTGCACAGTTGGGAATTCAGCTTGCTTTCTTCTCTGCGTATCACCCGCAGTCTAATGGGTCCTCAAAACGAGCCAATCAGTCCTTGGAGCAATTCCTACGTTGCTATATTTCTGACTATCATAACAACTGGTCAGACCTCTTACCATGGGCGGAGTTTGCTGACAATAGTGCCTTGGTTGCTGCTTCCCAATTGTCCCTGTTTATGGCGAACTATGGTTTCCAACATTCCATGTTGCCTGACTCATTTGTTCCGTAGAGTATTCCTGCGTTAGAGGAGCATCTCCGTGGTCTTCATTCCACTAGGGCACAGGTCCGGGAGGCTTTGTAACATGCTAATGATAGGTACAGACTCCATGCTGACCACAGACGCCTGCCTGCGCCTTCCTACCAGGTTGGGGACAGGGTCTGGCTGTCATCTCGCAACCTCCGACTTTGTGCTCCCTTTCTGAAGTTTGCACCTCAGTTTATTGTGCCTTTCCATATTCTTCGCAAGATTAACCCAGTGGCTTACGCATTAGACCTTCCTTCTAATATGCGTATCTCAAATATTTCATGTCTCCTTATTAAAACCTTTGGCCTGCAACTACTTTACCACCTTGGTGCCTCGTCCTCACCCTGTACAGGTTGAGAACCATGAGGAGTATGAAGTATGGTCCATTGTTGACTCACGTAGGTTTCGTGGGTGCATACAGTACCTAGTGCATTGGAAAGGGTACGGTCTGGAGGAACGCTCTTGGGTCTCATCCTTATGCCCCGTACACACGGTCGGATTTTCCGATCGGAGCGTGTTGTTGGAAATTCCGACCGTGTGTGGGCTCCATCGGACATTTTCCATCGGATTTTCCGACACACAAAGTTGGAGAGCAGGAGATAAAATTTTCCGACAACAAAATCCGTTGTCGGAAATTCCGATCGTGTGTACACAAATCCGACGGACAAAGTGCCACGCATGCTCAGAATAAATAAAGAGATGAAAGCTATTGGCCACTGCCCCGTTTAAAGTCCCGACGTACGTGTTTTACGTCACCGCGTTTAGAACGATCGGATTTTCCGACAACTTTGTGCGACCGTGTGTAGACAAAACAGGTTTGAGCCAACATCCGTCGGAAAAAATCCTAGGATTTTGTTGTCGGAATGTCCGAACAAAGTCCGACCGTGTGTACGCCCTATTAGATGTACATGCCCCTGTCCTCCTCCGTGATTTCCATAGACATTTCCCCCTCAAGCCTGAGAGCTCAGCTGTCGGCTAATTTCCAGCTCCTATCTCTCCACATTGACTCACCTGTTGATAATATCCTGCTTGTCAGTCCTGGCTACTTAAGCCGTCCAGTCCAGATGCTCTCTGGCTTCGCCTTGGTCACATCTCTAGAGACACTCTCCTGTGTTCCTGTTAAAGACTTGCTTGGCTGACATTCCTTCTGGCTTCAGATCCTGCTTGCTGCTCTACTATGCTCATCTCTGGCTCCCTGATGCTTTGGCTTGTCTGACTATCAAGTGTAAGTTAACTGTGCTTCTGTCTCAGTCTGATTCATGGTTCTTGACCCGCACTTAAAGAGGGAGTCCACCTAAAAAAAAATATTAAAAGCCAGCAGCTACAAATACTGCAGCTGCTGACTTTTAATAAATGGACACTTATTTGTCCTGGAGTCCAGCGATGTCGGCAGCCGAAGCTGATCAATCGCTCGGCTCTCAGCTGCTGCCACCGCCATTCTCTATGAGGGAATCAGGAAGTGAAGCATTGCGCCTTCACTTCCCGGTTCCCTACTGTGCATGCGTGAGTCACACTGCGCGTCCTAATTGGTCCCCAATATCTCCTGGAACCTGTGTGTTTCCCAGGAGAAAGCGGGGGGGTGCGGGAAGGGGCGTGACTCCTGCAGGTGTCTATTCCAGGAAGTGGGTGCAAATACCTGTAGTAGACAGGTATCTGCACCCCCTCCCCCCTGAAAGGTGCCAATTGTGGCACCGGAGGGGGGGAGGAATCAGTTGAGCAGAAGTTCCACTTTTAGGTGGAACTCCTCTTTAACGTGGAAAAAAACCCATCAACTTAGCGGTTTCAAAAAACAGTTACATTCCCAGCATGTCAGGAATGATATTTGCTTGTGCTCTCAACCAAATTGTCAAACCATCATATGGCTGGTGTCATAACTGATGACATGTGCAGCACCATGGCAGTTGTAGATCAAACAGAGACTAAAAGGGCAACGGCTTAGAAGGATAGGGGGGCTTAGTTCAACTTTAACTTGTTGAGAGACTTGGTGACACAGTAGGGGAAAATATCAAGCACCATTTTAAAATGCACCAGGACAATTAAATTTCCCACCTCAGTATCATTTTAAGGTGTTACTAGAGACTCAAGTGGTTAACTGACTTAAATGCATTTGGCCAAAATGAGTTTGCCAATGTATCCTCAAAATATTCACAGAAATTTAGGCTAATAGAAAACTGTTTTCTGTCACCTATCCCTCCTCCTGTAGAGAGTTGTGGCCACCAATGAATTAAAGGTGCATGATACATGCATGAGTTTATTATTAAGCATAAAAGGCTACCACTGAACCCCAATGTAAAGGAGCTATTTTTAGAGGTTATTAGAGGTGAAGGACAGTTACAGGCCACCATGTGTGGTGAAATTAGGGGATTGCAGTTTATCTATGATTTGCAGTTTCACCCCAAATTAGGAATGTCCCTGTTTCAGGTGGTGTGGAGATGTATGCATTTTTTGACTTTAAGCCCTGCTTTGATACAATATTGTGGCACCCACAATGTCTTCATGCATAATTGATAAACCCATGTTTTTTTTTGCTCTGCAGACTGGACCTGTGACTCAAAATGGCCCAATAATGACAAGTAGGTGCTGTCTTGCTCATCCTCAAGTGTTCGATAACAGTCAACCACCAAATGCCTTAAAACATTGGCTCCCAACCTCAGTCCTCAAGTATATCTAACAGGTTATGTTTTCAGGATTACACAGTTGTTTTACATCAATGTTTTCAGGATTACACAGCTGTTTTACATCAATGTCAATTACTTAGTATTTGTGCAAGCTATTTTAGCTTAGGGAATTTCCCAAAACATTGCCTGTTGGAGGTACATGAATAATAAAGAACCACTGCCTTAAAACTTGCTTATTTATTTGCAATCAGAAGGTAGAGGGCAGGCAGATCATGAATAGGTATTGCTTATTGTAGTGTGATAGGAATCTGAAGTCACCCACCTGGGCCAAAAAATGTAGAAGGGTTGTATGAATCACATACCTGTCTGAACAAATATACCATAGTAGAGCAGATAAAGTGGTTCATGATTAGAGTATGCATTTTAACAGTAAAGTTATCTGTGTGACTAA